>NC_092338.1:273083541-273383750 GCF_046630445.1 Rutidosis leptorrhynchoides | reverse complement strand
TTATTTGAAGTAACTAGTTTGAATATGAACTTTGGTGTGTTTGATTTGGTGATTTGGTTGTTTGAATGTTGTTAAAAGTTATAAATGCATGTATTAAATGTGTTCCTAGTATCACTAGCTTCAATTTGATGTGTAGGTTGTTTTAGAAAACTTCATAAACATGATTAGTGATTTTGATGTTGTTGGTTAGGGTTTGATAGAATTTAATGTGAACATTTAATGCTTTGAATGACATGAAATGTTATTTGTAAGTGTTAGGTTGTATCGTTTGCTTGATCACCTTCGAAACGGCATATCATTCATGTAAATTGTTTGCCGAATCATCAAATTTCATTTATGAACTTGAATGCATTTAATGAGGAGCTTTGAATGTGATTTTGGTTGTTGTAAAAGTAAATGTGATTGTTGAAATGTGTTTAGTTGTTTTCCTTGTCAAAATACCTTTCCGATGATATAAGATACATGTTTTGGTTGTTTGCGGGTCATAAATGGTGATTGTTTGAAGTTAGGTTCGTGCATAAAACTTAAAAACTGCCAGATTTCTCTGCACAGGTAATGGCGCGGCGCGCCATATACCCGCGCGGCGCGCCAAAGTGGTCTGTCCAACTTTGTCAATTTTCGAATAATGTGTGCTTTGCTATGCACCTCCGATTCACATGTAACTTGTTGTAACATGCTCATATATGATTAAAAACCTCAGATAAATAGTTCGGGACCCGACCCGAACGTGTTGACTTTTTCGTTGACTTTGACCACCAAAGTTTGACTTTTTGTCAAACTTAACCAAATGATTATGCAACATTCCTAACTTGTTTCTATACTTGTATCTTGCATGAAACTTGACAAATTGATTCACATGCTACATAATCGAGTCGTAACGAGCCATAGGACTAATTGAACATCTTTGACCAATCGTGACTATCGTTATTGATACAACCTATTTGTTTAGGTCAAGACTAGCATTGTTCTTTGCACACGCTACTTGTCAAAGTACTTATTTACTCTTGCGCTCAAGGTGAGATCATAGTCCCACTTTTACTTTTTTTGAACTTGTATTTGGGATGAGAAAACATAAACAATTCTTTTAACTAAGTGAACACAAGTACATGAAAACAAACATTCTACATACGAGTTCAGAACAAAATCCTCAATTCGATTATCATTAGTTACACTTGCAGGGTGTAAGTGTAGGCGTGAACTTATGTTGTATGGCCATATGGGTTTGACAAACCCTCACTTCGGACGGTTCGCTACCGTCCACAGGTGAAATATATTTTCGAGAAACAGTGTATGTTCTAACACTATTGTGATGGGGTTCTATGGAAGGAAACGTTAAGCCTTGATAATTGGGTGCTCGTGAATATTAACTTTTAGAATGTATTACTATTTATCAATGATGCAAATCTTATGGTTCGACTTACTTTTACATACTTACTTACTTAAACCTATGATTTCACCAACGTTTTCGTTGACAGATTTCTATGTTTTTCTCAGGTCCTTGAACATTAGGTGATACATGCTTCCGCACATTCTTTTTGATACTTGCTTTGGATGTCGAGTATACTTGCATAGTTGGAGCGTCTTTTGACTACTTTAAAATGTGTCGTACGTGTTTCATTTGTACTTTAAACATTGTTATGTACTAGTTATGGAAACTACTTTTGTAAACTTTGAAACATCCAAAATTATGAAATGAATGCGACATATTTTCGGTCAAACTTTTTCTTAAGGACTTATGACCATGTAATGGGACCTACGTAGACGGCGCCGTCAAACATGATTTGGTCGGGTCGCTACAACCGCTTATGCTAAAAACGGCTTTCGTTTTCCCGAACTATCGGGTGAGAGCAACCGGTCCCCCAGTTCCATCGAAAGTGTGAGGTTTGCACCCAATGAATTTTTTGTAGGAGCATCCCTCGTTTGAATTATCGGCTCCATGATTGTTGTTGTTGTTGTTGTGGTTGTTGTTATTGTTGTTAGAGGAGTGACCGGCCATGGTCGTATCCACGGCAGTGGCTATCATTCGTTGAAGAGCTTGTTCAGGAGTTTCGGGAGGAGTATTGCATTGACCTCGGTGAGCCATTGTTCCTTCAAGACACAAGAATATCGTTGATTAGTATTCTCAATAATACTAATCGTGATATGGAATAAAGATAGAGAGAAAATTTTCCTTGACCCGCCCTCGATTCTCTATGTTATAATGTCGGAATGTCCACATAAGTTATCGTAATATAATCCCGGCAATTATATTACCCTAATTCACATGTGCATTCGACATTACTTCAGAAGGTCAAGATGGCGTGTCAATCAAATTAAACAATGTGAGATTAAGATGTGTTAAGAGTTAGATACGAATAGAAGAGTTCAAGTATAAATGTACAAGTAGTCAAGCAAGTCCTACTTCAAGTCTATATGCCGATTGTAGTCTAGACTCACTAATGCACCCTATGACTCCGGGTTGACACCAATGAACTCTAAATCCCTACAACCAATGCTCTGATACCACATGTGATGACCCGCCAAAATCGTCATTGACGGCACCATCAACTTAGGTCCCGTTACGTGGTCATAAGTCTTTAAAACAAAGTTTGACCAAAATATGTTGCATTCATTTCAAATGTAAGGATGTTTTAAGGTTTACAAAAGTAGTTTAACAACTAGTTACATTACAATGTTTGAGTACAAGTGAAACCTATGCGACACAATTTAAATAAAGTCAAAAGATGTTTCATGTATGCATGTATACTCGACATCCAAACAAGTATCAAAATAGTGTGCGGAAGCATGTATCACTTAGCATTCAAGGACCTGAGAAAAACATAGAAAATCTGTCAATGAAAACGTTGGTGAAATCATAGGTTTAGTAAGTATGTATGTTGAACCACAAGATTTATAACGTTGAAATAATAGTAAACCATTCTAAAAGTTGTTGCTTGTATCACGAGCACCCAATTATCAAGACTTAACTTTATATGAACCCCGTTATCATATTGTTAGAACCTACACTATACTCGAAAATATATTTCATCCGCTAATGGTAGCGAACCGTCCGAATGAGGGTTTGTCAAACTCGTATGGATCCACACAACATAAGTTCTCGCTTACACCCTGCAAGTGTAACTAATGATAATTGAATTGAGGCTTTTTGTTCTAACTCGTACGTAGAATGTTTGTTTTCATACTTGTGTTCACTTTGTAAAACGAAATGTTTATGTTTTCTCATCCCAAGTATAAGTATAAAAGAGTAAAAGTGGGACTATGATCTCACCTTTAGTGCACGGGTATAAAGATACTTCGCAAAGTAAACGTGTGCAAGAACGAATGCTAGTCTTGACCTAAACAAGTAGGTTGTATCAATACCGGAAGAATATGGTCGGTCAAAGTTGTTCAATTAGTCATATGGCTCGTTACGACTCGATTATATAGCATGTGAATCTAGTTGTCAAGTTTCATGCAAGATATAAGTACAAGAGGGAGGTTATAACAATTAAACAAAGAATTGGTTACGTTTGACCGAAAGTCAAACTTGGTCAAACTCAACTCAAAAGTCGATGGGTCCGGGTAGGGTAATGAACAATTTTTCTACGCTTTATAATCATATATAAGTATGTTGGAACAAGTTTCATGTTAATCAGACATGTATAGCATAGAGGGAATTAAACGGTGTGACAAAAGTTAAATAAATAAGAAAAATGCTGATGGAGTCAAGGCCGCGCCGCGCCATGGGTTGGCCGCGCCGCGCCAGCTCTGGTTGCCAGATGTTTTCACAAGTTGGAAAAAGACTTTTTTCGAAATACACATGGAGTCGTGCCGCGGCTTGGGGAGGAGCGCCGCGGGGTCAGCTGGGCAGAAAATCTGGGCAGTTTAATGTGTTTAAGACTCGAACTAAAATTCGCCAATTTACAATCAATGAACCGCAAACACTAAAAACGCATACCATACATCGTTGGAAAAGTATTTTAACAAAGAATACAATTAGATAATATCATCAACCAAATACAACATTTACGATAACTGAATCCTCGTCGAATGATCATTTAATGCTCACCATTTAATGTTTCAAGATCATAAATGCAAATGATGATTCGGGAACTTAACATAAACATATAATACGATGTTTCGTAGGTAATTATGCATACAATACTACTAAACACTTACCAAAAACATTGCAAAGAATTTAATACATCAAAATTTACATTTAAGGCTACCAAACCCTAACCAAAAATCATATACTCAACAATCATGTTAAAGGAGTCTTTCTAAGTCAACCTACACATCAAATTGAAGCTAATGATGCTAGTAACACATTTAATACATGAACTTTAACATCTAACAACATTTAATCAACCAAAACTCAAGATTAAACTAATCATTTTTTAAGTTCAAGCTAATTACACAAAAATGACAAGAACGAGCAAACAAATCACATATTCATGTTAGACTTGAGCCATAGACAGTAATTAACACTTTTATAAGTCAAGAACACTAAGAACAAGAAATCTAGAGTTTTTGAAAAGTTACCCAAAAGAGATGAAGTTGGTATCAAGTTGTAGAGGATGAAGGGAGGATTCCAAATATGTAATTAGTTTTGTTGTAAGCTTGCTAGATCGAATTTAGATGATGATTTAATGAAGAAGATGAATTGAGAGAAAATGGAAGTAGTAAAAGATAAAGGGAGGTGGAAATGAATAGAGGAGAGGAGTTTGACCATTTGACCTAGTCAAAACTTTGGTCCCTTGGAAATTTTAGTCCCTCGAGTTTAAAAGCGGGTGCGTGAATTAACCATACGATTTATTTTAAAAAAAGCAAAAACGGGTGATGTCATAATTTAATAACAGACTTTAAAATAAATAAACGGAAGAGTAAATGTAAAAAGGCGGGTTATTACAAATACACATGTGATGTGGGATATGGGATTTTAACTCAAATAAGTGTCTATTATCTGCTCGTGTCTCTCACACTCCAGTAATTTCCTAATCACCTCGCACACCTAACTTTCATCACCTTCCAAACCCTAAATCTCTAGATCTTGATTTGGTACTTGATTTGTGTTAGAAATCCGTTCCTTGGGTCGTTTTGAATCTAATAAGGTAAGATTTAAATATTTTCATGTCCAAGTTAGTGATTAATTGAGTGTTTTATAAGGTTTTGTCAAGAGTTTGATTTTGGGTCAAAATTGCTTGAATTGATGTTTTTTGAGTGTAAAAGTTGTGGGTTTATGTCCGAAAACAAATTGTGTAAAAGATGTGGTTGGTTTTGTGGTCAATAACAAGCTCTAGATCGAGATTTGGTGGATTTTGATTGAAACCCGTAACTTTAGCAGCTGTTGCTACTGAGGAACTACCTTCGGCCGATGGTCGTTGACCATGGACCGATGGTGGCTGGCGATTGGCCTATGGACTAGACCATCGATCACTGGTGTAAGTCCCGTGACCGATGGATATTATTTTAGACGATCGACCAATGGGGGGGCCATGGACCGATGTTATGGTGACAGTCAAACGACCGTTTATGACAATCGACCGATGGTCTTTGGAAGTGAAAATTTTACCAAGTGTTGTACTAGCCATTATGTTGTTCGTGTGTCAAATTTTGATTAGAACACTATACTAACTTGGTTTATATTGTTCTCAGGCGATAAGAACAAGGAAGAAGCTTAGAAGTAAGATAACTGAGCTGTAGCTGGTAATCGGTGAGTGGGTCTATCTCCGGATAGAGTTTAAGTAGCATGACATGCTACTGTGATTAATTCTTTTACCATGCTTTGATTTAGTGATACTGCCATGCTTAGATGATGTTTGTCATGCTAGTTAGATGATTGTATTCTTATCGTTGCAATGTGATATTATGTGCGCACTATGTTTGACACCAGCTGGGCCAGAGGAGGCTGGGGACTTGTAATCGGGCCTGTGGAGATTAATGTTCGTATGAGGTCAACCGAGCCTGAAGAGGTTGGGTCCAAGGGCTACTGATTGTGGAGTATAGTTTTGAATGATGCATCCCATGTATCTGGATAACTAAATTGTGAATCGTATAACAAGGACTATCGGTTGACTCTAGCCCGATCAGCTAGGAGTCATGTGCTCGTACAAGCCACCGATCCTCGTATTGTCTTAAGTTGTATGCTAGTTGGTTGTTAGCATGTTAGTGATGTTGTTCGCATGTGTGGTGTTTATGCAATATATGTTAGATAGATTCCATTCACTTAGCGTCATGCTATTCCCCACATTTCCACCCTTGCAGGTTTATGTACTGCTAGTTTAAATGGGTGCTGGTGTTGAAGATATGTTTGACGGGCTAACTCTGATGGGGACTTTTGTAAATTGTATTTTATAATAACGTAATACTGTTGTGTAACCTTAACTTAATTACGTGGATTTAAGTAGTAATGTAATTAATGTTGTGATTTTAATAATTAAGTCTTCCGCTGTGTTTTAAAAAAAAAAAGGTCGGTGTTACAGAAACTTATTTTGAAAATTGAAATACATTTCAAACAAAATAATTTTTTGGAGACCAAAGGGTATATTTGGCTTATACACACTTCATAGTGTGCAAGAACATTCAAAAGGAAAGGAGACAGAGGAATAAGGAGGTTACCTACAGTTATTTGCAATTTGTACAATGTCATTTTATCAGTAGGGGGTTTATTTGCCCTATGAGATGGTGAGAGAATGGTAGGATGAAATCGATTGAGGTTTTTAAACGCCAAACGTAGTATTTCTAGGTTCGATTGCGTCATCGAACTTGATGTTTGCGAGGTGTAGTATGAAATAGATTATATTTTACTACGAAATACTATTAAATACGATAAAATTTACACAAGCTATTTATTTATAGAATGGATATACCTAAACCTTGCTACAACACGCATAGGCAGTGTACCTAATCGTAGAGTAGTGTAGTTTTTAGTAAGTCCGGTTCGTTCCACAGGGAGTCAGCTAAGTTTAACGCTATATATATTTTAAACTATATATATATATATATATATATATATATATATATATATATATATATATATATATATATATATATATATATATATATATATATATATATATATATATATATATATATATATAAGTAGTATTATTATTATAAAAGGGGGTTTTTACCGTTTAGTGACCGGTTTGTCGATTTTACGTCTTAAATCACAATTAAAACCTAATGTAAAATATTAAATATAAATATAGCTTAATTTAAAGCGTAAAGTAAATGACGATAAATAAAAGTGCGATAAATAAAATTGCAGTAATTTAAAGTACGATAAATAAAATGACGGTAAATAAAAGTATGATGAAATATAAATTAAGAGAATTATGCTTATTTAAACTTCCGTAATCATGATGTTTGACGAGTTGATTTTAATTTATTACCATGGGTTAATTGTCCTTTGTCCTGGATTATTCGATATGTCCATCTGGTTTTGTCCTGGATTATTCAAATCGTCGAATCTGTCTTTTGTTTTCACCTTTTATTATTTAAATGAATATTACTTGAAAATAGAACAATTGCAACTAAAAGCTTGTCTTTCTTGAAGGATAATGCTATGAAATATGTGTTCGTTTTTAGCATTATCAAATATTTTCACACTTGAGCATTGCTTGTCCTCAAGTAATATCGAACTTGATTATAACTTTACTAGAATCACTTCTTTATTCTTCACACTTTGTACATCAGTGATTTTGATATGGCGGTATGAACAATGATAGTAACGTTGTGGTTTACAGTCCCAAATGACTATAAAAATTTAGATCCTTTAGGAAATTGGATCTTTATGAAAACATTTGATCTTTTGAAAATTCAATCTAGCTTTTACCCTAGATAAGTTTTCCGGAATAACCCTTCACCGGTGTTTGCAAAATATTTTTGTGGGTTTTGTGTGTTTCAGATTTGAAAATTTTAGCTCAAAACTTGTGATTTTGTGTCACCCACTTGCTAACCTTGTATTAGGAAAGCAACACGCCCAGTTTACTTGTTCCATATATTACCTTTCAGTAAACTACCGTCCGTTTGTAAAGGAAAGCGTTGAACAAGCAATTGTTAAGGCAATGTCTAATGACATGCTTTTGATTATGGTCTATATCGTGTCGGATGCAATTACTATCCTTTGTAGGAGCAATAGTAAAGATCACCCTATAGTTTTTCGGTCTGGCACAAGGTCTTGTCTTCGACCATGCTATGCAACCACCGTTCTTACGGTTGACACCCGATTTGGTTCAGGTGACCTAATGAATTCCGGTGAATTCTTAGGATTTTACGTTCAATGGTAATGAACGCATTAAAAATGGATTTTCAGAAAACAAATCGGTTTGTAATTTGATCAAAATATTTTCTCTTTCAAGCTCGAGTTTAGATATCATTGAATTCCATGAGTTTGAATTCTCAATCTTTAAGTTCAATCTCAAGGATTGAGTAATATCAGGCTGAAAAGCTGATTTTTGATCTTTAAGGAGATTATCCTTTTTGGAGATCTGATTCATTAGTCTTATAAGCTAATTTTCATGGTGCCCCCCATTGTACGAGACAGATCCTCTCATGGTTAGGATAAGTCTGACCACTTGGCGACCCTGTTTGATGCTGAGGTCCGTGGATTTCTAGCTGATTTTCGAGAAAACTTTTCAAGGTTTTTCGTAAACTCTACAAATGGTCTGGACGACAACTTCCTGACCTAAATCAAGAAGCGCGTGTCTTTTTCTCGGAAGACTTTACTTCCTTTTAAATTCCATTTATATTACAATAAACTGGGTAAAACTGATTAATATCGTCCAAAACAAAACTATCTTCAATTATTTGTACAAAAATATGTGATATATGTTCTAAATAACTTGGTAAATTTTTTCCACACTTGGCTTTTATTTTTGTTTCTTTGCCTTTTTATTCTCTTCTATTCCATTTTAAATGAATTCAAGTGTTTTGAGTTGTTTCTCAATTTATGTCCTTTCCGAGGTAACAATAATTTTGGTGTTAACACCTAGTTTTATCGTTCATAAATATGTATAAACATGATTTTGAGTTCATTTAGTTGAAAATTTTAAAAATTTTACTAGAAGTGGGTAGTCAGTATATAAGACTAGGGCTGTTCTTTATTATCAGAGAGCACTAGATTCCGATACAACTACTGCGTTACTAGTAAAGTTTTACGGTGGCTATTAAACCAAGTGTATAAGTAAAAAAAAATTTAAAACCGAAAGAATTTAATCCCTTCCTATACTTAAGATCTTGTAGTGCCCTCATTTGCAAGCAATCAGTAACAATTTAAATTATTGAGGGTGATTAGCGTAGAAAAATGATTAAATTTTACCAAAGTTTCCAAACATATTGTTGTTTGTTTGAATGATAAATGGTGCACATCATTTGTTCATTCCTGCAGTTGTTATATCACATTTATTTTGCATCTTGTCGTCAAAATTAGTTGCTTTTGCTGAACTTAATGCCAGTCTTTGAAAGTTCGCTATTTTATCCTGTTGTGTACATGAGATAAAATACATACAATACAAATATAAACATGCATGGTATTTTGAAATGGGACTTAATATCCCACTTTCAAATTACAAAAATGAAATATTAGTACAAAATAATAAAAATGTTAAACATTACATAAAAGTATCAAAATGTTAAATGTTTAACATAAATAGATAAAAATAATAAAAGATAAGAAATCACCAATGGAACACTATCAATTTGGATATGGATTCCAGTTCATATCATCGCTCGGGTTCCATGGTTGGTGATAGGTGTCCTGATAGGCTTGATTGGGGTCATACAGGTCAAAGGGTGGTCGCATGTCGGGCTGATGTGGTGGATAAAAAGCAGGCCGAGTCGAGATGTAGTTTTATGGTAGCTGATATGATAGCTGGCTCATGATTTGGTACTGATGAACTTGCCAGCTATCGTGTTGGCGTCACCTGGATTGCTCATACTCATCCGCGGATCTCCACTGCTCATACTTATGATGCCTAGCCTGGTTATTCATTTACACCTCATCTACATGCTAAAAGACATCAGTATAACTATCCCTAATGACATCCCTAATGTCATCTGCTTCCTCCATCTCCTCATCCGAACCCATCTTTACCTGTGAATGGGTGCCCTGATATGGTATTGGCATATTGTGCCTCCGTTTTAGTACCTTTGCACCTTGATAAACCTGCAAGCCTATACTCTCGGCTTGTTCCTCAATCTCTACCATCGGACCTCCATGCTCTTTATCTATACCTAAGTACTCTCCAATGAGAGTAACAAAAATACCTCCCCCTATAATACTTCCTGCTTGCATACCCTCAACAACTTTAGACAAATAGTGGCCTACGCAATAAGGAATATTAACAAAGCTCCTCGGGTCCCGAATACACTTAAGGTAAAATAAATCGTTTAGGGTCATTTTCTCTTTGTTTCTACCCCATTGTGTAATCGAGTTCGCTAAAAATCTATGTATTACCCGGAGCTCTGCTCTATCAATATCTAAGTAGGAGTGTCTTTCACCCCGTGTAAATTCCCTAAATCTTAACATACGCCTCCATATAGCGTTAGCGTCAAAATTCCTATCTACTCTTTCACCTTCAGCAATTAAACTATTATAATCAGGTGTAATAATCTCAGCGGGGGTGTAGATCAGTAAAGCTCTAGCCATGTCCAACATGGACATTCTGTACATTGTACCTCCTAAAAGAAATCTAATAAAACTTTTATCTCTTAACATAGTAACCTGATTATTTAACTGTATAGTGCTAAGCAATTCCAAACACCATTCTCTATATATAATTCTACGCGTAGTAAATAAATGGATCCAATCGTTAAATGTAGAGTTACCATATCTCTGAACTAGTAAATCCCTAACCGGTTCGGCTAGGTTAACCGCTTCCAAAGGCTCCCAATCGATTACCCGAGGCATTTCAATATTTTTGTGGTAAAGAATGTGCATGTTCTTTTGAAATTTCGGGTATTCTGTCCAACAACGATCGAATCTTAGGTTGGGATGTAACTGTTGGTCATCGATAAGTGGGTGCATAATCCTCGAGTGAGGCTGAAATTGACGATAATGAGTGTAAAACAGTGGTTCCGGCTCATGATATAGCATGTGTTGATCATAATGTTGTTGTTCAGGTTGTCGTTCTGGTTGTGGTTCTTGATCAGGTTCTTGTTCAGGTTGTCTAGACGATGATGCACCGTCCATATCTGTATTTCTCTGCAAAACACATTAAACACAAAATTTGTGCATCCAAATATGCATTAATGTTAGCAAAATAACAAATTAAAATAATTACAATAACATGTTTAATCCATATTTAAACTTATACTCATTTTCATATTTTTATCAATTCTACAATTTTTCAAATAAGCATATATGAAAAGATATACAAAGTTCATAAGCATTCAATTCAAATAACATGTTAAAATAACCATTAATAACAATTAAACAAGTTTCAAATGACATTTATATCAAAATAATCAAGTTCATGAATTTTAGACTTAAAAAGTCCACTTTGATGCTCAAAAATCATGTTTAGGATCAAAGTTTGGATCATTTAGCAACCTAAACATGTTACACTGCTTAATTTAGCAATAATTCATAACAAAAATCGGCCATAACATGTTTATATCAAAAAGCCCCAAATTGCTCAAGAACACAAACCCTAGATTTCTAAAAATTTTGAAGTTTAAGGCTTTAAATCATGACAAATAGCATCAATCTAGGCTATACAAGCATAATATAATAACAATTTAACTCTAATTAAGCTAGAAATCATCAAACTAGGATTATTGCAATTTATTGTAACTATCACAAAAATTAGGAAATTTAGAAGTTTAGGGGTGAAATTTCTACCTTTTTGCTCCCCCATCTGAAGAAAGGCATGATTGGAACGGAGTATAGCAAGAAATTTCAGATGATTTGGTGTTAATTTGAAGATTTGAGGTGATTATGTGTGAGTTTGTTCGTGCTTGTGTGTGTATTGTGTTGGGAACATAAAGTCGACTGGATTTTAACAATATGACCAGACCAGGGCTCCCATGCGATCGCATGGTTACCCAGTGCAAACCCCTTGCGATCGCATGTGGTGTAATTTCTTATTTTTTTTATTTTTTTATAAAAACCTTTTACTTATAAAAACAAATAAGTGATTTATTTAAAATTTTGTTTTTCCTTTTTATTTAGGAAGAGGTCGTTTTGGTATCTTTACCTAGTTCATCCCTCGACAAAATTTTAAAATTTGTCATTTTAAAGCGTTGTTTTAAAAGCAAGGATTTTTGGGTTTTTTAATATTTTTGGCATTCTTTAGATCAATAAAATTAAAAATAATGATAATAAAATTTCTCGTCCCGCCCTCGGGTAAAGCAATTTTGGTTCAACGACCTAGTTTTCAACTCACGACGAATTTTAAATATCAAAATTTTAACTTAATGAAAAAAGTGCATTTTTGTTTTTAAATTCACACCAAACTTAAATTTTAAAAATGCATATTAATAAAAGTTCATATAAATATTATTATTTTTTAATTTTACAATCTTATATTTAAAATAATATAATTTTATATTAATTTTAAAAACAGGGCAATAATAAAGTTAAAATCTTTTTGGTCTTTTATCCCACTTTAATCAATCAAATATTATCAAAAATATACGTCCCTCTTTTGGGTAAAGTAATTTCGGCTATATTACCTAGTTTTACTCCTGACGAATTTTTGAAATATTTTGAATTGATTGATTAAAGATATTTATACCTTATGAATAAACGGTAAATTTCGCAGTGATGAATTAAATTTTTGTATGATATCAATAATTTCGATTTATTATACCTAATTTTATTGAATATCAATTTAATACTTTATAGCGAACGATTCAGTGTTTATTATCAAAAGGTTAAAAGCAATAAATAATATAAAAATAAAAACTGTACATACTTAACTGTGAGATAGAATTCTTAGAGACCTGCTTTAGTCGACTCATAGGAGAGTCGTTCGATTTGGTTTTCCATTGCTACATAAGCGTAACCTCGATTTTTCAATAACTTTTCTTCTAAACATATGAATGGTCATTCTCTGCATAAACTAACGAATTCAGAATTGGAATGTGTTTGATTGTTCGAACATTTCCCTTCATGTGACCATTTTCCGCATTTATGACATCTTTCAAGGTGTCGTGCTCTTCTTTTTGTTACGGATTTCGATTTTCCTTTACCAAAATGTATCTTATTATGATTGTTCCTGAGTTCTTTCCTTACTTCGTCCATTTTTCCTCTTATGAATGATACCAGTTCACTCGGGAAGATGTTATTATTACGTTTAGTAATCATAGCGTGTAGTAGTAGACCATGGTTCAAATCAAAGGAATTCTTCATCTCGTAAAACCTAAAAGAAATAAAAATTCAGAACGGAGGGAGAAGACTAGTTCTTTAGGGTCTGCTAGGGAAAGACCATTCGGATTCCATTTTCGGAAACTACATGAAAACAGAACATCTAACTCTAATAGAAATTCATAATCTTAAAATATTCGAATCTTCCTACACTTAGTTAGCTGTGGTGTCGAAATTGTGATTAACTTCATCTTCAACATCCATTGGATTATCTATGTAATGTTTAACTCTGTGACCATTAACTTTAAATTCAATCCCATTTGAATTTATTAACTCTATTTTTCCGTATGGGAAAACTCTTTTGACTATGAATGGTCCAGACCATCTTGATTTCAATTTTCTAGGAAATAGCTTGAATCGTGAATTGAAAAGAAGAACTTTGTCTCCTTCCTTAAATTCTTTTGAACATCTGATTCTTTTATCATGCCATTTCTTCATTCTTTCCTTATAGATTAACGAATTCTCATATGCATCATGTCTTAACTCTTCTAATTCGTTTAGTTGACTTAATCGTAGACGTCCGGCTTCATGTAAATCAAGATTATACGTCTTCAAAGCCCAAAATGCTTTGTGCTCAATTTCTACTGGAAGATGACATGCTTTTCCGTAAACGAGTTTAAAAGGTGTGGTTCCAATTGGAGTTTTGTAGGCTGTTCTAAAAGCCCAGAGTGCATCCTCCAATTTCATGGACCATTCCTTCGGATTTTATCCTACAGTTTTCTCTAAAATACGTTTTAAAGCTCGGTTGGTGTGGATGATAAGCGGTTGAGATTTTATGAGTTACTCCATATCTTTTGAGAACTTTCTCAAGTTGATTATTACATAAATGAGTACCCCAATCACTTATTAAAGCTTTCGGTGTTCCTAACTTTGCAAAAAGACGTTTTAAGAAGTTGACTACAACTCGTGCATCGTTAGTTAGGAGAGCTTGTGCTTCCGCCCATTTAGATACATAATCAATGGCAACGAGAATGTAGAGATAATTATGAGATTTTGGAAATGGACCCATAAAGTCAATACCCCAAACGTCAAATACTTCACATACTTGAATGAAATTTTGTGGCATTTCATCACGTTGACTTATTTTTCTAGCCCTTTGACAAGCATCACAGGATTTACAAAGAAGGTGTGCGTCTTTTAAAATTGAAGGCCAATAGAATCCAGCGTTGTAGACTTTCCTTACTATGAGTTGAGGCCCATAATGCCCTCCTGTTGGTCCTGTGTGACAATGGTTTAAGATTTGACTAGCTTCATCTCTGAATATGCATCGGTGTATTATTCCATCGGGACAACTTTTAAACAAATGTGGATCCTCCCAAAAATAGTGTTTTATATCACTAAATAATTTCTTTCGTTTTTGGTACGACAACCCTTTTTCAAGAAATCCACATACTAAGTAATTTCCAAAGTCTGCAAACCATGTAATTTCATTATAGTCGATTTTCAAGAGATATTCATCAGGAAAGTTGTCTTGTATAGCCGATTCATTTAGAACTTCTAATTCGAGATTTTCAAGACGAGAAAGATGATCAGCGGTGAGATTTTCTGCTCCCTTTTTGTCTCGGATTTCAATATCGAATTTTTGTAAGAGTAAGATCCAACGGATTAATCTTGGTTTGGCATCTTGTTTTGAAAATAGGTATCTAAGAGCAGAATGATCAGTATAGACCACCGTTTTAGCTAGAACGAGATATGAACGAAATTTCTCAAAAGCAAAGACAATAGCAAGGAGTTCTTTTTCAGTAGTTGTGTAATTCATTTGTGCTCCTTATAATGTCTTACTAACATAATATATAGGTTGAAATCGTTTTTCAATCCTTTGTTCTAAAACGGCTCCCATTGCAAAATCACTTGCATCGCACATTAGTTCAAACGGTAGATTCCAATTTGGAGTTATCATGATCGGCGCATTAGTGAGTTCTTCTTTAAGAATATTAAAAGATTTGATGCATTCATCTGAAAAGATGAATGGGGCATCCTTTTCTAGGAGTTTATTCATAGGATTGGCAATTTTAGAAAAATATTTTATGAAACGTCGGTAAAAACTGGCATGCCCTAGAAAACTCCTAACTCCACTAACATTGGTGGGATGTGGAAGTTTAGCAATTACATCTACTTTAGCTCTATCCACTTCAATTCCTTCCTTTGAAATTTTATGACCAAGAACGATGCCTTCTTTAACCATGAAATGGCATTTCTCCCAATTAAGAACTAGATTTGATTGTTCGCATCTAATAAGCATTCGTTCAAGATTAACTAGACATGTTTCAAAAGTATCACCAAAGGCTGAAAAGTCATCCATGAAAACTTCCATGCATTCTTCTATCATGTCGTGAAAAATTGCCATCATGCACCTTTGAAAGGTTGCAGGGGCGTTGCAAAGTCCAAATGGCATGAGTTTGAAAGCAAAAGTACCATAAGGGCACGTGAACGTGGTTTTCTCTTGGTCCTCGGGTGCGATTGGAATTTGAAAGTATCCGGAGAAACCGTCAAAAAAAACAATAGTAACTGTTCCCAGCTAACCTTTCCAACATTTGATCAATGAAAGGTAAGGGAAAGAGATCTTTTCTGGTGGCGTCATTTAGTTTTCTATAATCAATACAAACACATCATCCTATTACAACCTAGTAGGAATAAGCTCATCTTTTTCATTTGTGATGACAGTCATGCCACTCTTCTTAGGTACACATTGAACTGGGCTTACCCATGGACTATCAGAGATTGGATAAATTAAATCTGCATCAAGCAGTTTGATTATTTCTTTCTTAACAACATCTTGCATATTAGAATTTAGTCTTCGTTGGCATTGCACATATGTTTTATGATTTTATTCCATAAGGATTTTATGTGTGCAATACGAAGGACTTATACCTTTAATGTCATGAATCTTCCATGCAATAGCTGGTTTATGAGCTTTTAGCACAGAAATGAGTTGAGATTTTTCATTTTTCGTAAGAGAAGATGATATTATCACAGGTAATTCAGATTCACAATGTAAATAAGCGTATTTCAAATGGGTTGGAAGTGGCTTTAACTCTAATATCGGTGGTTCTTCTATCGATGATTTGTATCGATATCTGTCTCCCTCTTTTAGCATTTGAATTTCTTCTATTGTTGGTTCATAATCATTAGCTATAAGTGTAGCTAACATTTCAGCTTCATCAATTGGTTCAGTTCCTTCTCCTAAAGAACATTCTCATGTTCCTTGTAATTCTAGAAATTCTTCTAACAATTCTGCATGTTAATCTATAGTTTGAATATAATAACATGTATCATCTGCAGATTGTGGTTGTTGCATGGCTCTATCAACAGAAAAGGTAACACTCTCGTCCTCTATACTTAGGGTCAATTTCTTACCAAACACGTCTATTATTGCTTTAGTCGTGTTTAAGAATGGTCTTCCTAATATGAGAGGAACTCGAGAATCTTCTTCCATGTCCAAAATAACAAAATCTATTGGAAATACTAAAGTACCAACTTTAACTAGCATGTTCTCCATTATCCCTCTAGGATATTTTACTGATCAATCGGCTAGTTGTATACTTATTCGGGTTGGTTTCAATTCTCCAAGGTCTAGTTTAGCGTATAGTGAATACGGCATTAAATTTATACTAGCACCTAAATCTGCCAATGCTTCTATTGAACTAAGACTACCCAGAAAACATGGAATTGTGAAACTTCCTGGATCTGATAATTTTTCTGGTATCTTATTCAACAGCACTGCAGAACAATTAGCATTCATATTAACAGCCGAGAGTTCTTCCATTTTCTTTCTATTTGTGATTAGATCTTTCAAAAATTTAGCATATCTAGGCATTCCTGAAATCACATCAATGAAAAGAAGATTGAAATTTATTTGTTTAAACATATCCAAGAATTTGGATTGCTCGGCTTCAAGTCTTTCTTTTCTCATTTTACTCGGGTAAGGAAGTGGTGGTTGGTATGGTTTAACATAAGGTTTAGCCTTAACTGTGTTATCTTCATTAACCTTTTCAACTACCGGTTCTTTTTCCTTATCTTGTTCAGGTTGTGGTTCTTATGGAGTAGGAATAGCTTCATCAGAAATTACAGGTATTTCTGGTGGTTTAAGTGTAATACCACTTCTTGTGGTAATGGCTTTAGCTGTTTCATTCCGGGGGTTAGTATTTGTATCACTAGGTAGACTTCTCGGTTTTCTTTCACCTATCAACCTTGCTAGGTTGCTTACTTCTTGTTCCAAATTTTGAATAGAAGCTTGTTGATTTCTAAATGCTTGAGCATTTTGTTCATTAGTTTGTTTCTGAGATGTGAAAAACTGCGTTTGAGATTCAACTAGCTTCAACATCATATCTTCTAAATTTGGATTTTTATCATCGGTTTGTGGTGGTTTATTTTGAAAAATAGGTCTTTACTGGTTGTAAGTATTATTGGATACTTTTTGATTACTAGGACCTTGTTGGTTATTGTATGGAACATTTCGATTATAATTCTGGTTTTGATTGTAGATTGGTCTTAGCGGTTGATAATTATTCTGATAATTATTTCCAGGCCTTTGGTTTATGTATAAAACATTCTCTCTTTGTTCCATTGTTAGTTCAATATTGTTCCATTGTTGTACTCGTGCGCGGGTAGCCCGTCGGTGATCGGCTTGTGTCCAAAGCGGACAATATCATACTACGGGCTGATGGTGATGTTACTTATGGTATCAGAGCTGGGGCCCGCATCGATATGCACTGCGGGGACGCAGTGTCCCGAAGGGGGGGAGAGTTGTAACAGACTCGTCCCACATCGGTGGGAGAGGAAAACAAAGCACTCCTTATAAGGGTGTGGATACCTCTTCGGGTATGACGCGTTTTGAGGGTGTTTACCCGAAAAGCAAATCCGTGAGGTAGAAGGGCGAACCCGAAAAGCAAATTCGTGAGGTAGAAGGGCGATCCGGGGTTGTACTCGTGCGCGGGTAGCCCGTCGGTGATCGGCTTGTGTCCAAAGCGGACAATATCATACTACGGGCTGATGGTGATGTTACTGCTGCTTTAGATGATCTAACGATATCTTTTTCTTGGTGCCACTCATGTGAGTGGGAAGCAGTGTTATCAATAATTTTGTAAGCGTCAGTTGCGGTTTTCTTCATTATGGAACCACCAGCTGCTATATCGATGTCTTTTCTTGTAGTGATGTCGCATCCTTGGTAGAATATTTGTACTATTTGACAAGTGTCTAAGCCATGTTGCGGACATCCTCTCAATAGTTTCATTTGGCTTTTGCGTGAACGTAACAATTTCTCCTTGAAGTCACACGGCTTTAGATGCCGGAAAGAATTGTTTAAGAAATTTTTCAACTAAAACATCCCATGTATCAATCGCCCCTTCAGGTAACGATTCTAACCAATCTTTGGCTTCTCCCTTTAAAGTCCAGGAATAATAACATGAGATATATCTGTTCATCCTCCACTTCTCTTATCTTAAATAGAGTACAGATCCTATTAAAGGTACGAAGATGTTCGTTTGGATCTTCCTTCGGTGCACCACTAAATTGGCATTGATTAGTCACCATGTGTAGGATTTGTCCTTTGATTTCATAATCTAGCGCATTAATGTCTGGTTGAGTAATTGCGTGACCTTGGCCAGTGCGTTTAGCTCTCATTCGGTCTTCCATACTTAGAGGTTCCAGATTCTCCATGATTGAATTTATTGAATCTGAATCACTAGAGGATTCTGATTTAATGGTAGGTTCCTCGACAATCTCCGTTTGAATGATTGGTGGTTCCGGAAGAAAGATTAATGGTTCAGGATCTCTGAATTGTCCCTGAATATCCTCCGGATTCTCAATTGTGAGGTTGGGTTCAATAAATGGATTATCATAAATTTGAATTGGAGTACTTGCTCGACTGGATGACGATTCTAAAGAAAAATCAACGGCGACAATATTTGCTAGATGTCTTGATCTGGTTACAGGTGGTGAACGTACAAAAGGTGGTGAACGTTTTGCTCGGTGCATTCACTGAATATCCTATTAGTTATAAAAGATAAAAAATTATATAAGTTATCAAATTAATAGACTTTTCTGCTTTTGCCCACGTTTCGAATAGCCAATAGATGCAGCAGGGAGCCAGAACCCTTTAAATCGGAAGCTCACAACTCAGCCACTAACAAATCCAACTATTACTACGAACCAGAAAATTTTGGATGTCTATCAATTTAACCGCTTAAAATAATTTTTTGTTGAAATTTAAAGAAATTTTAGAGAAGAAATAGAAATTCTATGTCCTAAAAACTAGAGCGTCGAAAAATAAGAAAGAAAAATAGCGCGTCGAAAAACGTCAAAAAATAAAAGGCTGAAAAATAATAGGCGTCGAAAAATAAAAATAAGAAAGTAGCGCGTCGAAACTTAAAAAGGAATTAAAAACTAAAAATTAAAAGTTGCGTCTAAAGATATTAAAACTTAAAAGAAAAACTATATCCCAAATGGCAATAACTTAAAAAGGTACTAAAAACTTAAAACGGCGTCGCAAAATTCTAAAGCACTTAAATCTTAGTCTAAAGAAAAAGCACTTAAGAAATTTTACGGCAAACCCTAAAAATATAAAAATAAAAATAACTATGGCAAAATACTAAGTTTAAAACTAAGTACGAGCGAAAAATAAAAATATTACGCTAAAACAAAAAAAAGATACAAAATATAAAAATAAACTTAAAGTTGTAAAAAGTACAATTTTTATAAAAATATTATTTTTTATATTATTTATTTATAAAAGTATTAATTTTATATATTATTAAAACTAATTAAACTAAATAATACAAATTAAATAATAAAACTAAACTAAATAATAAATAAATGAAAACCTAATTAGGGATTTAATTAATTAATAATAATAATAATAATTACGTAATTATTGCAGTTGGCAGTCAAATGTGGCGTGTCAGGGCCAGTCATGCGATCGCATGAGCTGTGCGTTTAAAATCCATGCGGTCGCATGGATAAGGGTTTCGGGCCAGGTTCTGGGCTGCTACAGTGTAGTGGCCCGAATGTTTTTTACTTTTTTCTGTTTTTTTTTTAATTTTCTGTTTTAGATTATATAAAATATAAATAACTTAAATAAAAATTTAATTTTAAAAACTAAAATAAAAATACTTTTATAAATTTTTAACAACTCTTAACAACAAATATATAGAATTTTTTTTATAGATTTTTTTTTATATTTTCGTATTTTTTTTTACAAAAGAAAATTAAAACTTAATAAAAATCTTTTTTTTATATATATATAGCGTTTTGCTTCCGGTATTTAAGCAGGATCCCCGGCAGCGGCGCCAAAAATACTTGATGTGGCCGAGGCGTACTAGGAAATAGTTTATATTTTATTAGGAAATACTATTAAATACGATACAATTTTACACAAGTTATTTATTTATTTATAGAGTGGATATACCCAAACCTTGCTACAACACTTATAGGCAGTGTACCTAATCGTACAGTAGTGTAGTTTTTAGTAAGTCCGGTTCGTTCCACAGGGATCTTAGCCAAGTTTAACGCTATATTAGTTTTAACTTATAATTGTAAAAATACAAATATATATAAGTAATATTATTATTATAAAAGGGGGATTTTACCGTTTAATGACCGGTTTGTCGATTTTAAAACTTTAGTCGCAGTTAAAACCTAATGTAAAATATTAAAAATAAATATAACTAAATTTTTAAACGTAAAGTAAATGACGATAATGAAATTGCGATAAAAGTGCGATAAAATAAAATTGCGATAATTAAAAAGTACGATAATTAAAAGTGCAATTAAATAAAATGACAGTAAATAAAAGTGCGATAATTAGAAGTGCAATTAAATATGAAAATAAAGGAATTATGCTTATTTAAACTTCCGTAATCATGATGTTTGACGTGTTGATTTTGTAACACCCTGATTTTTTTTTTAAATCACAGCGAAAGTCTTAATTCACATAAATATCCTTAGTTAATTACAAACATGATTATCACAAATCATTAGCTAGTTACTTATTACAAACCACCGGTGTTACGTTAAACAACTAGTTACATATTTATATTTATATAAGTTAAGACATCAGAGTTCGTCTTGTCAAACATATCTTCAACCCGACGCCCGTCCCTACCAGCACTAATATCCAAAACCTGCAAGGGAGGAGGTGAGGGGGGTTAGCACGAGGCTAAGTGAATGGAATCATCTAACAGATCTAGCATACAGTACCAACTTATACAACTACAACAACTACAACAATCCATAACAGGAAACCGTCAACTAACAACTAATCATCTGGAAACTATCAACTAGCAACTATGCTCCAACTAGAGACTCGACGGCTTGTACGAGCACACGACCACTAGCTGATCAGTCTAGCATCTACCGAAAGTCCTTACTACTGAATCCCCAGTATAGTAAATCCACACGCAGGTGATGCGTCATTCAGTACTACACTCAACAAACAGTAGCCAACTGGACCTAACCACAACAAGGTTGACCTCTCTGAGCTGAACCTAACAACAATAAGTTCCAACAGGCAACTACAACTTGTGCACACAACTGTTAAGCAACTACCACTACGAACAACTGTCCCTACGACTAGCATGACAACTCTACAATGATCATTATTACAACATATCTACTAAGCATAGCAACTAAAATAGTATAACATAGTAGCACAACTTGCTACTCTATACTACACCCGGAGATAATCCCACTCACCAATTACCAGCAACTGCTCAGTTATCTTACTTCTGAGCTTCTTTCTTGTTCTTATCACCTGAGAACAACACAACGAAGTCAATATACATATCTCAATCAATAGTATAATCAAATCATACTATAAACTAGGTCATAACACCATATATTCATAATTTTATGAGTCTACATCATGACTCCATTCAATAATGGCATACAGGTGCGTGCAAAACACGACATACACACTAAAACTCCTTTTCCGACCCAAAAATAGTTTGATCTAGTTTCTTAAAAGTTTACCATTGAAAAGTATTCTTTATTAAGATTCTAACGATAGTTTATTCATCAAAAACAGAGTTATGTTTTGAAAGTTACGCCCGTTTCAATTTCATAAAAGGTACTGTAGCAAATAGTGGAACTGTAGCAACTCGGCTGTGTAGCAAATAGTGACACTGTAGCAACTCGGTAATGTAGCAAATAGTGACACTGTAGCAACTCGGTACTGTAGCAAATAGTGACACTGTAGCAACTCGGGACTGTAGCAAATAGTGACACTGTAGCAACTCGGTACTGTAGCAAATAGTGTAGCAAAATACTGTAGTAACTGGGTTTCGAACTACTTCGCTGATTTTGAGCATTTTTCGCCCAAAACTAGATTTTTGAGTGTTTTTGATCAGTTTTTAAGCACATGAAAGCTACAAAACATATATATCAGCTATTTCTAACAATAATTAACACTTACAAACATAATTCATCAAGATTCAAGCATCAAAACTCACTTTTTAATCAAGAACATAAAAACCCAATTTCTATGAATTAAAGCACGAATTCAAGTAAACAAACCTGGATAAATGCTTACAATGGTGCAAGAAATCAGTCTCTTAAGTTTATTGATTCAATTCCACACTTGAATCAAGTTAGGGTTTGCTTAGAGAGTGAAAGTTAGGTACGGGTGTTCTTGATTTAATTTGGGAAAATGAGAAGTATCCAGATACAAACACATAAATGGGTTGTAAACCCATACCTCGTATCACACGGATATTTATCAGTTATCTGAATTCTTTCGTATTTCGTTAGGCGGCCCTAACGGAGTCCAAATTAAACAAACCAACCTGTTCTGGGACCCTTGTCACAAACTGGTCTCAAATAAACAACCAAATAATTATAAACATATAATTATAAAAATCACTAATTACGCCATACCCCAGGGTACAATGGCCATTTCATCTAGGCCCAAAACGCAGGTGTTACAAATCTACCCTCCTTAAAAGAGATTCCGTCCTCGGAATCGGGTCAACTATGGTCAACAAACCCAAAAAAATTGTTACTCGCACCGCCAAAACACACGGTTAACTTTATCGATCTTATCCCCGATACCGACAATATCCACCACAATTGCATAGGGAAATGAGATTCCTGACGTCAATACACTCCCGATACCAAATAACTTGTCACAATCTTCGTTGATCAACATCCGTTAATCCACTTAAGCCCACAAATTATACGATCAAGTCAAATAATCAGAGTCAAATTCGTGTTTTTTTGCCATTCCGTATCATAAATTTCACGATCTGTCATCCAATTCAACTCTTTATACAGTCCATTTTCCCAATTATCCAAAGCTTAGGCAATAGAATTAGTCATCATGCTAAAATCTATACCTAGGTCCACGAAATTGTCTCGTAAGTCAACAGAACTTCACAGGTTATTCGTTTCATATCCAGTCACATCACAATCCAATATAGCACAGGCCGCCTAATTTTCCTTCAGCTTCCCAGAAATTCCGTATGATTTATCACAATATACTTCTGTTGGCCAGACACAAGCATATTATCCTAAATCATACCTTCATTCTGAGTTGCTCGTAACGAAAAAATTCTACTTGTCTCATTCACTAACTTATGTCCAATCAATTTCCTCAATAAGCATCGGTAATTAATTTAACTACTTTATGACTAATCAATCACAACATCTGTCCAATCATAGTTACTCAAACCTTGTCTATCAATCATCCAAATATAATTTATCAACCAGATCATACATCCAACAAGCTTAGGAAATACCGTCATAACAATCATACTCATGCCACTATCCAACAACTTCATGTCGTCCAAAAGTCCATTACACAAACATACTCAACGCATCTCTATCCAAGTCTCGGTTCTCAATCCCAAAAAGTCAACCTAAGGGTCACCCTTACCCCACATGGCACAGAAGGGTCGCAACCAAAACATAAACAACATAATGCAACAAAATAAATCTTACACTACTATCAAGATCTACTAATCTACCACACATATATATACACCCAATCATATACATGTATATAACTAAACAATACGAGGATTTTGAAGCATACCTGTATTCACATCATATTCAACATCTGCATCTGCAACCATCTGATAAGCTCTTGCTGTTTCTGTAGGTGGATTCTTTCTTTTTTGCCCAACTGGAGAACCAGAAGATCCACCTACTGATCCCGAATGCGCTCCTGGCCCCGGCCCAGAATTTGATCCTCTTACATATGAACACTGAGCTGACCTATGCCCCACTTGATGACATCTCCAACATACATCCTCTTGGAACGAACACATCCGAATCTCGTGTCCCACAATACCACATCTCAAACATGTTTTAGTTGAATCTGAACAAGGACCACTATGAGATGATCTGAAACTATAACAGCAAGAATTTTGACTTGATGCTGACCCACTCTGTTCTGACCCACTCTTATGTTTCAACTTAACAGACTTCTTTGACCTAGAGTCCGAATGACTCATCGCCTGATCTTGTTGTGACATCTCATAACCTACTATTCTATTCCTTGCTACTCTGACATCATCCTCTACCATCTTGGCCATAACAAACGCTTGCGATAACGTCGTCGCCATCCTAACCATTGTTCTGTACTCTGGTAAAATTATGTTAACAAAGTGCTGAATTCTGGACTGCTCATCTGGAACCCACTGTTGCACAAACCTTAATTTATCCATATACTGCTCAATCACCTCATCTATCGTCATCTGAGGTGTCATTTTCATTGCCAGAAATTCTGTCTTAATTCGATTGAGGTCATAAGATGAACAATACTGCTCACAAACTTTACTATAAAATTGTTCCCAAGTAATCATGTTCACTTACTCTTTCGGTATACTAGAAATAACCGTATCCCACCAAACCATTGCCCTATTTTTCAACATTCGACTAGCATAAATAACCTGTAATTCTGGTTCGCACTGACAGGCCTGAAAAACCTTTTCTATCTCTCTTAACCAGTTAAGGGTTACCGTTGGGTTAGAACTTCCTGAGTACTCTGGTGGATTACAATTCAAAAACTGTTTGAAGGTACATTTCTTTGGTTGTTGAAACATCAGCGTCTGATACGGACCCCACATCTGATTTGGGAACTGTTGATTAAACTGAGGTGGCATCTGATACTGTTGAGGAAACTGATATTGAGGTGGTAACCATTGCTGTTGTTGGAAAGCACTTCCAATTTGCTGATAATTATTTGACTGCACCGGATACCCACTAATCGTCTGATTCGGTACACTACCACTTGGATTCATGGTTACCTGACGTTGTTCTAATTCCCTTATTCGATCACATGCTTCCTTTAACTTACTTTGCAAATCTAAAATTTGTTCCTGCGGATCCTCTTCTGACACATATCCGTCTTCATCTGGGGCTCTGAATGTTCCGGGGGCTGACGGACCAGTTGCGTTTCCTATATTATCTGCCATATCTGTACTACCACAACATCTCACACAAACTCTTAGTGGAAAACAGGTTAGTACCTATCAACTAACACATGTAATCCCTATATTCACTTAACCCATCCCCTCATATATGTTTGACACAACACAAGGTTTGGGAACATGACATTCAACACATTGTACATGCGGCCAAACCTATGCTCTGATACCAAGTTGTAACACCCTGATTTTTTTTTTAAATCACAGCGAAAGTCTTAATTCACATAAATACCCTTAGTTAATTACAAACATGATTATCACAAATCATTAGCTAGTTACTTATTACAAACCACCGGTGTTACGTTAAACAACTAGTTACATATTTATATTTATAAAAGTTAAGACATCAGAGTTCGTCTTGTCAAACATATCGTCAACCCGACGCCCGTCCCTACCAGCACTAATATCTAAAACCTACAAGGGAGGAGGTGAGGGGGGTTAGCACGAGGCTAAGTGAATGGAATCATCTAACAGATCTAGCATACAGTACCAACTTGTACAACTACAGCAACTACAACAATCCATAACAGGAAACCGTCAACTAATAACTGATCATCTGGCAACTATCAACTAGCAACTATGCTCCAACTAGAGACTCAGCGGCTTGTACGAGCACACGACCACTAGCTGATCAGTCTAGCGCCTACCGAAAGTCCTTACTACTGAATCCCCAGTATAGTAAATCCACACGCAGGTGATGCGTCATTCAGTACTATAATCAACAAACAGTAGCCAACTGGACCCAACCACAACAAGGTTGACCTCTCTGAGCTGAACCTAAGAGCAATAGGTTCCAACAGGAAACTACAACTTGTGCACACAACTGTTAAGCAACTACCACTACGAACAACTGTCCCTACGACTAGCATGACAACTCTACAATGATCATTATTACAACATATCTACTAAGCATAGAAACTAAAACAATATAACATAGTAGCACAACTTGCTACTCTATACTACACCCGAAGATAATCCCACTCACCAATTACCAGCAACTGCTCAGTTATCTTACTTCTGAGCTTCTTTCTTGTTCTTATCACCTGAGAACAACACAACGAAGTCAATATATGTAGTGACCCGAACTTTTCCATGTTTATATATATATTAAATGAAATTGTTATTTACATGATTAAGTGTTTCCAACATGTTAAGCAATCAAACTTGTTAAGACTTGATTAATTGAAATAGGTTTCATATAGACAATTGACCACCCAAGTTGACCGGTGATTCACGAACGTTAAAACTTGTAAAAACTATACGATGACATATATATGGTTATATATATAGTTAACATGATTTTATTATAAGTATGTATCTCATTAGGTATTTTAACAATTAGTTATATACATAAAAATGAGACTATTAATTTAAGAAACTCGAAAACGATATATATAACGATTATCGTTATAACAACGTCTTACAAGGTACATATGAATCATATTAAGATATTGATACACTTGGTTAATTATGTTAAATGATAAGTAAATATATTATTAAGTGTATTAACAATGAAATACATATGTAAAAATAAGACTACTAACTTAATGATTTCGAAACGAGACATATATGTAACGATTATCGTTGTAACGACATTTAACTGTATATATATCATACTAAGATATATTATATATCATAATATCATGATAATATAACAATTTAACATCTCATTTGTTATAATAAACAATGGGTTAACAACATTCAACAAGATCGTTAACCTAAAGGTTTCAAAACAACATTTACATGTAACGACTAACGATGACTTAACGACTCAGTTAAAATGTATATACATGTAGTGTTTTAATATGTATTCATACACTTTTGAAAGACTTCAAGACACTTATCAAAATACTTCTACTTAACAAAAATGCTTACAATTACATCCTCGTTCAGTTTCATCAACAATTCTACTCGTATGCACCCGTATTCGTACTCGTACAATACACAGCTTTTAGATGTATGTACTATTTGTATATACACTCCAATGATCAGCTCTTAGCAGCCCATGTGAGTCACCTAACACATGTGGGAACCATCATTTGGCAACTAGCATGAAATATCTCATAAAATTACAAAAATATGAGTAATCATTCATGACTTATTTACATGAAAACAAAATTACATATCCTTTATATCTAATCCATACACCAACGACCAAAAACACCTACAAACACTTTCATTCTTTAATTTTCTTCATCTAATTGATCTCTCTCAAGTTCTATCTTCAAGTTCTAAGTGTTCTTCATAAATTCCAAAAGTTCTAGTTTCATAAAATCAAGAATACTTCCAAGATTGCAAGTTTACTTCCAAGTTTTCTAAATCCATTCCAAGTAATCATCCAAGATCAAGAAACCTTTGTTACTTACAGTAGTTTATATTTCTAATACAAGGTAATAATCATATTCAAAATTTAATTCAATTTCTATAACTATAACAATCTTATTTCGAGTGGAAATCTTACTTGAAATTGTTTTCGTGTTATGATTCTGCTTCAAGAACTTTCAAGCCACCCAAGGATCCTTTGAAGCTAGATCTATTTTTATCATTTCCAGTAGGTTTATCCAAGGAACTTGAGGTAGTAATTATGTTCATAACATCATTCAATTCATACATATAAAGCTATCTTATTCGAAGGTTTAAACTTGTAATCACTAGAACATAGTTTAGTTAATTCTAAACTTGTTCGGAAATAAAAGTTAATCCTTCTAACTTGACTTTTAAAATCAACTAAACACATGTTCTATATCTATATGATATGCTAACTTAATGATTTAAAACCTGGAAACACGAAAAACACCGTAAAACCGGATTTACGCCGTCGTAGTAACACCGCGGGCTGTTTTGGGTTCGTTAATTAAAAACTATGATAAACTTTGAGTTAAAAGTTGTTATTCTGGGAAAATGATTTTTAGTATGAACATGAAACTATATCCAAAAATTATGGTTAAACTCAAAGTGAAAGTATGTTTTCTAAAATGGTCATCTAGACGTCGTTCTTTCGACTGAAATGACTACCTTTACAAAAACGACTTGTAACTTATTTTTTGACTACAAACCTATACTTTTTATGTTTAGATTCATAAAATAGAGTTCAATATGAAACCATAGCAATTTGATTCACTCAAAACGGATTTAAAATGAAGAAGTTATGGGTAAAACAAGATTGGATAATTTTTCTCATTTTATCTACGTGAAAATTGGTAACAAATCTATTCCAACCATAACTTAATCAACTTGTATTGTATATTATGTAATCTTGAGATACCATAGACACGTATACAATGTTTCGACCTATCATGTCGACACATCTATATATATTTCGGAACAACCATAGACACTCTATATGTGAATTTTGGAGTTAGCTATACAGGGTTGAGGTTGATTCCAAAATATATATAGTTTGAGTTGTGATCAATACTGAGATACGTATACACTGGGTCGTGGATTGATTCAAGATAATATTTATCGATTTATTTCTGTACATCTAACTGTGGACAACTAGTTGTAGGTTACTAACGAGGACAGCTGACTTAATAAACTTAAAACATCAAAATATATTAAAAGTGTTGTAAATATATTTTGAACATACTTTGATATATATGTATATATTGTTATAGGTTCGTGAATCAACCAGTAGCCAAGTCTTACTTCCCGACGAAGTAAAAATCGGTGAAAGTGAGTTATAGTCCCACTTTTAAAATCTAATATTTTTGGGATGAGAATACATGCAGGTTTTATAAATGATTTACAAAATAGACACAAGTACGTGAAATCGTGGGGGATATCACATTGGGAAACCCATAAGTTACGACGTGTTTACTTTGACGCATATATTGCGGGGAACCCAAATGCTATTTTACGCAACGGGTTAAGAAATTATTTTGACTCAATGTATCCGAATATAGGACTTCATGATTTAGAAAAAGCGGCTAACATGCAACATAAAGAATCATGCTATGCATACGGGTTAGTAATGTTCGCTTCTCACCAAAGTGAGAAAAAGAACATCGGGCTACAACTATTAAACAAAACGTTCCCACAAGTGACGGAGTCGGTAATTGGGGTAAGAAATGAGGTTTTTAGGTTATTACGAGACTGTTGGTCATTACGTAACCCTCGTCCCTTTGACGACGTTACAACACGCTGTCTTATCAACTGCCATAACGGTTATGTTCCACAAGACCAAGGATGAGAAGTAGTCCTAGTAAAACCAGAATGCATGACTTGTTTCTGGACGTATGAATTACGTGTCTTTATTGCCTTTGCTGAACGACTTGTGTACTAGCTAGAATTATCTTCACAACTATCTTGTATCAAAGTTATTGTGTGCTATATTTCATGCTTTATGTAAAATAAGCGGTATTGTAAGTTTGAAAAATATTGTATAAAAGTTTGAACGCGAAATATTATTATAATCAGTTTTTCATATAGAATTGTAGTAGTTGAATTGTATATTAGCTACTAAGTATGAACTTAACGGGTAGGTACTACCCGAATTTAAACTTATAAAACGCTAATATGAAGAAAAAGCTTTTATAAATGAGTTCATATTATGCTACGAAATACTATTGACTACTCTTAATATTCTGTATGATTAACTTGTTCCATTTGACTATTTTGAAGGAAATGGCACCGACTACTCGACACACCGTGAATATGAATGAAGAGGAATTCTGTACTTTTCTAGCTTCAAACATAGCCGCAGTACAGGCTGCGCTACATACCAACAATAACTTTAGATCTGGCAGTACAGGAAATCGTGTAGGATGCACCTACAAAGAATTCACTGCCTGTAAACCTTTGGAATTTGATGGAACCGAAGGACCGATCGGATTGAAACGGTGGACCGAGAAGGTCGAATCGGTGTTTGCCATAAGTAAGTGTACTGAAGAGGACAAAGTGAAGTACGCTATGCATACCTTCACAGGTTCTGCGTTAACATGGTGGAATACCTATCTAGAGCAAGTGGGACAAGATGATGCATACGCACTACCGTGGTCAGCATTCAAGCACTTAATGAACGAGAAGTACCGTCCCAGAACCGAGGTCAATAAGCTCAAGACAGAACTTAGAGGGTTACGAACCCAAGGATTTGATATTACCACGTACGAAAGACGATTCACAGAATTGTGCCTATTGTGTCCGAGAGCGTTCGAAGATGAGGAAGAGAAGATCGACGTGTTTGTGAAAGGATTACCGGAAAGAATACAAGAAGATATAAGTTCACACGAGCCCGCCTCCATACAACAGGCATGTAGAATGGCTCACAAACTAGTGAACCAGATTGAGGAAAGAATTAAAGAACAGACGGCTGAAGAGGCCAATGTGAAGCAAGTCAAAAGCAAGTGGGAGGAAAACGGTGATAAGAATCACCAATACAACAACAATAGCAATTACAAAAATAATCGCAACAATTATCCCAACAATCGCAACATCAATCGCAACTACAATAAATGGCCCAACAACAACAACAACAACAACAGCAACTACAACAATCATCCCAACAACAATAACAACCGCAATAACAACAACAATCAGAAGCAGCTATGCCAAAGGTGTGAAAAGTATCACTCGGGGTTCTGCACCAAATTTTGCAACAAGTGTAAAAGAAATGGTCATACCGCGGTGAAGTGTGAGGTCTACGGACCAGGGGTTAACAGAACGAAAGGAACAAATGGTGTCAGAACGAGTAATGGCGGAGCAAGTAGTGTCGGAGCAAGTTATGCCAATGTAGTTTGTTATAAATGTGGAAAACCGGGCCACATTATTAGAAATTGCCCGAACCAGGAGAACACGAATGGACAAGGCCGCGGAAGAGTTTTCAATATTAATGCAGCAGAGGCACAAGAAGACTCGGAGCTTGTTACGGATACGTTTCTTATTGACAATAAATCTGCTTACGTTTTATTGGATTCGGGTGCGGATAGAAGCTATATGAGTAGAGATTTTTTTGCTAAATTAAGTTGTCCATTGACGCCGTTGGATAGTAAATTTTTACTCGAATTAGCAAACGGTAAATTAATTTCAGCAGATAATATATGCCGGAATCGAGAAATTAAACTGGGTAGCGAAATATTTAAGATTGATTTGATACCAGTAGAGTTAGGGAGTTTTGATGTAATAGTTGGCATGGACTGGCCGAAGAAGGTGAAAGCAGAGATCGTATGTTATAAAAATGCAATTCGCATTGTACGAGAAGAAGGAGAACCCTTAATGGTGTACGGAGAAAAGGGCAACATGAAGCTACATCTTATTAGTAATTTGAAGGCACAAAAACTAATAAGAAAAGGTTGCTATGCTGTTCTAGCAAAGGTCGAGAAAGTACAAACTGAAGAAAAGAGCATCAATGATGTTCCCGTCGCAAAAGAATTTCCCGATGTATTTTCGAAAGAATTACCGGGACTACCTCCACATCGATCTGTTGAATTTCAAATAGATCTTGTACTAGGAGCTGCACCAATAGCTCGTGCTCCTTACAGACTCGCACCCAGCGAGATGAAAGAACTGCAAAGCCAACTGCAAGAACTATTAGAACGTGGTTTCATTCGACCAAGCACATCACCATGGGGAGCTCCTGTTTTGTTTGTCAAGAAGAAAGATGGTACATTTAGGTTGTGTATTGACTACAGAGAGTTGAACAAACTTACCATCAAAAACCGTTATCCACTGTCGAGAATTGACGACTTATTTGATCAACTACAAGGCTCGTCGGTTTATTCGAAGATCGATTTACGTTCTGGATATCATCAAATGCGAGTAAAGGAGGATGATATTCCAAAAAATACTTTTAGGATGCGTTATGGTCATTACGAGTTTATGGTTATGCCGTTTGGATTGACTAACGTACCAGCTGTGTTCATGGACCTTATGAACCGAGTGTGTGGGCCATATCTTAACAAGTTTGTCATTGTTTTCATCGATGACATACTTATTTACTCAAAGAATGATCAAGAGCACGAAGAACATTTGAGAAAAGTGCTAGAAGTATTGAGAAAAAAAAATTGTACGCTAAGTTTTCAAAGTGTGCATTTTGGTTGGAAGAAGTTCAATTCCTCGGTCACATAGTGAACAAAGAAGGTATCCAGGTGGACCCGGCAAAGATCGAAATTGTTAAAAAGTGGGAAACCCCAAAAACTCCGAAACATATACGTCAATTTTTAGGATTGGCTGGTTACTACAGAAGATTCATCCAAGATTTCTCCAATATAGCAAAACCCTTGACTGCATTAACGCATAAAGGGAAGAAATTTGAATGGAAGGATGAACAAGAGAAGGTGTTTCAATTATTGAAGAAAAAGATAACTACGGCACCTATATTGTCATTGCCTGAAGGGAATGATGATTTTGTGATATATTGTGACGCATCAAAGCAAGGTCTCGGTTGTGTATTAATGCAACGGACAAAGGTGATTGCTTATGCGTCTAGACAATTGAAGATTCACGAGCAAAATTATACGACGCATGATTTGGAATTAGGCGCGGTTGTTTTTGCATTAAAGACTTGGAGGCACTACTTATATGGGGTCAAAAGTATTATATATACCGACCACAAAAGTCTTTAACACATATTTAATCAGAAACAACTGAATATGAGGCAGCGTAGGTGGATTGAATTGTTGAATGATTATGACTTTGAGATTTGTTACCACCAGGGGAAGGCAAATGTGGTAGCCGACGCCTTGAGCAGAAAGTACAGAGAACCCATTCGAGTAAAATCTATGAATATAATGATTCACACTAACCTTACTACTCAAATAAAGGAGGCGCAACGAGGATTTTTAAAAGAGGGAAATTTAAAGGATGAAATACCCAAAGGATCGGAGAAGCATCTTAATATTCGGGAAGACGGAACCCGGTATAGGGCTGAAAGAATTTGGGTACCAAAATTTGGAGATATGAGAGAAATGGTACTTAGAGAAGCTCATAAAACCAGATACTCAATACATCCTGGAATGGGGAAGATGTACAAGGATCTTAAGAAATATTTTTGGTGGCCAGGTATGAAAGCCGATATTGCTAAATATGTAGGAGAATGTTTGACGTGTTCTAAGGTCAAAGCTGAACATCAGAAACCATCAGGTCTACTACAATAACCTGAAATCCCGGAATGGAAATGGGAAAACATTACCATGGATTTCATTACTAAATTGCCAAGGACTGCAAGTGGTTATGATACTATTTGGGTAATAGTTAATCGTCTCACCAAGTCAGCACACTTCCTGCCAATAAGAGAAGATGACAAGATGGAGAAGTTAGCACGACTGTATTTGAAGGAAGTCATCTCCAGACATGGAATACCAATCTCTATTATCTCTGATAGGGATGGCAGATTTATTTCAAGATTCTGGCAGACATTACAGCAAGCATTGGGAACTCGTCTAGACATGAGTACTGCCTATCATCCACAAACTGATGGGCAGAGCGAAAGGACGATACAAACGCTTGAAGACATGCTACGAGCATGTGTTATTGATTTCGGAAACAGTTGGGATCGACATCTACCGTTAGCAGAATTTTCCTACAACAACAGCTACCATTCAAGCATTGAGATGGCGCCGTTTGAAGCACTTTATGGTAGAAAGTGCAGGTCTCCGATTTGTTGGAGTGAAGTGGGGGATAGATAGATTACGGGTCCGGAGATAATACAAGAAACTACCAAGAAAATCATCCAAATTCAACAAAGATTGAAAACCGCCCAGAGTCGACAAAAGAGCTACACGGACAGTAAAAGAAAAGATATAGAGTTTGAAATTGGAGAAATGGTCATGCTTAAGGTTTCACCTTGTAAAGGCGTTGTTCGATTTGGTAAACGGGGGAAACTAAATCCAAGGTACATTGGACCATTCAAGATTATAGATCGTGTCGGACCAGTAGCTTACCAACTGGAGCTACCTCAATAACTCGCGGCTGTACATAAAACTTTTCACGTCTCAAATTTGAAGAAATGTTTTGCTAAAGAAGATCTCACTATTCCGTTGGACGAAATCCAAATCAATGAAAAACTTCAATTCATTGAAGAACCCGTCGAAATAATGGATCGTGAGGTTAAGAGACTTAAACAAAACAAGATACCGATTGTTAAGGTTTGATGGAATGCTCGTAGAGGACCCGCATTCACCTGGGAGCATGAAGATCAGATGAAGAAGAAATACTCGCATTTATTTCCAGAAGATACGTCAACACCTCCAACTGCTTAAAATTTCGGGACGAAATTTATTTAACGGGTAGGTACTGTAGTGACCTGAACTTTTCCATGTTTATATATATATTAAATGAAATTGTTATTTACATGATTAAGTGTTTCCAACATGTTAAGCAATCAAACTTGTTAAGACTTGATTAATTGAAATAGGTTTCATATAGACAATTGACCACCCAAGTTGACCGGTGATTCACTAACGTTAAAACTTGTAAAAACTATACGATGACATATATATGGTTATATATATAGTTAACATGATTTTATTATAAGTATGTATCTCATTAGGTATTTTAACAATGAGTTATATACATAAAAATGAGACTATTAATTTAAGAAACTCGAAAACGATATATATAACGATTATCGTTATAACAACGTCTTACTAGGTACATATGAATCATATTAAGATATTGATACACTTGGTTAATTATGTTAAATGATGAGTAAATATATTATTAAGTGTATTAACAATGAAATACATATGTAAAAATAAGACTACTAATTTAATGATTTCGAAATGAGACATATATGTAACGATTATCGTTGTAACGACATTTAACTGTATATATATCATACTAAGATATATTATATATCATAATATCATAATAATATAACAATTTAACATCTCATTTGTTATAATAAACAATGGGTTAACAACATTCAACAAGATCGTTAACCTAAAGGTTTCAAAACAACATTTACATGTAACGACTAACGATGACTTAACGACTCAGTTAAAATGTATATACATGTAGTGTTTTAATATGTATTCATATACTTTTGAAAGACTTCAAGACACTTATCAAAATACTTCTACTTAACAAAAATGCTTACAATTACATCCTCGTTCAGTTTCATCAACAATTCTACTCGTATGCACCCGTATTCGTACTCGTACAATACACATCTTTTAGATGTATGTACTATTGGTATATACACTCCAATGATCAGCTCTTAGCAGCCCATGTGAGTCACCTAAAATATGTGGGAACCATCATTTGGCAACTAGCATGAAATATCTCATAAAATTACAAAAATATGAGTAATCATTCATGACTTATTTACATGAAAACAAAATTACATATCCTTTATATCTAATCCATACACCAACGACCAAAAACACCTACAAACACTTTCATTCTTTAATTTTCTTCATCTAATTGATCTCTCTCAAGTTCTATCTTCAAGTTCTAAGTGTTCTTCATAAATTCCAAAAGTTCTAGTTTCATAAAATCAAGAATACTTCCAAGATTGCAAGTTTACTTCCAAGTTTTCTAAATCCATTCCAAGTAATCATCCAAGATCAAGAAACCTTTGTTACTTATAGTAGGTTATCTTTCTAATACAAGGTAATAATCATATTCAAACTTTAATTCAATTTCTATAACTATAACAATCTTATTTCGAGTGGAAATCTTACTTGAAATTGTTTTCGTGTCATGATTCTGCTTCAAGAACTTTCAAGCCATCCAAGGATCCTTTGAAGCTAGATCTATTTTTCTCATTTCCAGTAGGTTTATCCAAATAACTTGAGGTAGTAATGATGTTCATAACATCATTCAATTCATACATATAAAGCTATCTTATTCGAAGGTTTAAACTTGTAATCACTAGAACATAGTTTAGTTAATTCTAATCTTGTTCGCAAATAAAAGTTAATCCTTCTAACTTGACTTTTAAAATCAACTAAACACATGTTCTATATCTATATGATATGCTAACTTAATGATTTAAAACCTGGAAACACGAAAAACACCGTAAAACCGGATTTACGCCGTCGTAGTAACACCGCGGGCTGTTTTGGGTTAGTTAATTAAAAACTATGATAAACTTTGATTTAAAAGTTGTTATTATGTTAAAATGATTTTTAGTATGAACATGAAACTATATCCAAAAATTATGGTTAAACTCAAAGTGTAACTATGTTTTCTAAAATGGTCATCTAGACGTCGTTCTTTCGACTGAAATGACTACCTTTACAAAAACGACTTGTAACTTATTTTTCGACTACAAACCTATACTTTTTATGTTTATATTCATAAAATAGAGTTCAATATGAAACCATAGTGATTTGATTCACTCAAAATGGATTTAAAATGAAGAAGTTATGGGTAAAACAAGATTGGATAATTTTTCTCATTTTATCTACGTGAAAATTGGTAACAAATCTATTCCAACCATAACTTAATCAACTTGTATTGTATATTATGTAATCTTGAGATACCATAGACACGTATACAATGTTTCGACCTATCATGTCGACACATCTATATATATTTCGGAACAACCATAGACACTCTATATGTGAATGTTGGAGTTAGCTATACAGGGTTGAGGTTGATTCCAAAATATATATAGTTTGAGTTGTGATCAATACTGAGATACGTATACACTGGGTCGTGGATTGATTCAAGATAATATTTATTGATTTATTTCTGTACATCTAATTGTGGACAACTAGTTGTAGGTTACTAACGAGGACAGCTGACTTAATAAACTTAAAACATCAAAATATATTAAAAGTGTTGTAAATATATTTTGAACATACTTTGATATATATGTATATATTGTTATAGGTTCGTGAATCAACCAGTGGCCAAGTCTTACTTTCCGACGAAGTAAAAATCTGTGAAAGTGAGTTATAGTCCCACTTTTAAAATCTAATATTTTTGGGATGAGAATACATGCAGGTTTTATAAATGATTTACAAAATAGACACAAGTACGTGAAACTACATTCTATGGTTGAATTATCGAAATTGAATATGCCCCTTTTTATTAAGTCTGGTAATCTAAGAATTAGGGAACAGAAACCCTAATTGACGCGAATCCTAAAGATAGATCTATCGGGCCTAACAAACCCCATCCAAAGTACCGGATGCTTTAGTACTTCGAAATTTATATCATATCCGAAGGGTGTCCCGGAATGATGGGGATATTCTTATATATGCATCTTGTTAATGTCGGTTACCAGGTGTTCACCTTATGAATGATTTTTATCTCTATGTATGGGATGTGTATTGAAATATGAAATCTTGTGGTCTATTGTTACGAATTGATATATATAGGTTAAACCTATAACTCACCAACATTTTTGTTGACGTTTAAAGCATGTTTATTCTCAGGTGAATACTAAGAGCTTCCGCTGTTGCATACTAAAATAAGGACAAGATTTGGAGTCCATGTTTATATGATATTGTGTAAAAACTGCATTCAAGAAACTAATTTCGATGTAACATATTTGTATTGTAAACCATTATGTAATGATCGTGTGTAAACAGAATATTTTAGATTATCATTATTTGATAATCTATGTAAAGCTTTTTAAACCTTTATTTATAAAATAAAGGTTATGGTTTGTTTTAAAAATGAATGCAGTCTTTGAAAAACGTCTCATATAGAGGTCAAAACCTCGCAACGAAATCAATTAATATGGAACGTTTTTAATCAATAAGAAAGGGAAATTTCAAAATACATATCTCAATCAATAGTATAATCAAATCATACTATAAACTAGGTCATAACACCATATATTCATAATTTTATGAGTCTACATCATGACTCCATTCAATAATGGCATACAGGTGCGTGCAAAACACGACATACACACTAAAACTCCTTTTTCGACCCAAAAACAGTTTGATCTAGTTTCTTAAAAGTTTACCATTGAAAAGTATTCTTTATTACAATTCTAACGATAGTTTATTCATCAAAAACAGAGTTACGTTTTGAAAGTTACGTCCATTTCAATTTCATAAAAGGTACTGTAGCAAATAGTGGAACTGTAGCAACTCGATACTGTAGCAAATAGTGACACTGTAGCAACTCGGTGCTGTAGCAAATAGTGACACTGTAGCAACTCGGTACTGTAGCAAATAGTGACACTGTAGCAACTCGGTACTGTAGCAAATAGTGTAGCAAAATACTATAGCAACTGGGTTTCGAACTACTTCGCTGATTTTGAGCATTTTTCGCCCAAAACTAGATTTTTGAGTGTTTTTGATCAGTTTTTAAGCACATGAAAGCTACTAAACATATATATAAGCTATTTCTAACAATAATTAACACTTACAAACATAATTCATCAAGATTCAAGCATCAAAACTCACTTTTTAATCAAGAACATAAAAACCAATTTCTATGAATTAAAGCATGAATTCAAGTAAACAAACCTGGATAAATGCTTACAATGGTGCAAGAAATCAGTCTCTTAAGTTTATTGATTCAATTCCACACTTGAATCAAGTTAGGGTTTGCTTAGAGAGTGGAAGTTAGGTACGGGTGTTCTTGATTTAATTTGGGAAAATGAGGAGAAGTATCCAGATACAAACACATAAATGGGTTGTAAACCCATACCTCGTATCACACGGATATTTATTAGTTATCTGAATTCTTTCGTATTTCGTTAGGCGGCCCTAACGGAGTCCAAATTAAACAAACCAACCTGTTCTGGGACCCTTGTCACAAACTGGTCCCAACTAAACAACCAAATAATTATAAACATATAATTATAAAAATCACTAATTATGCCATACCTCAGGGTACAATGGTCATTTCATCTAGGCCCAAAACGCGGGTGTTACAGATTTTAGTTTATTCCCATGGGTTAATTGTCCTTTGTCCCGGATTATTTAATATGTCCGTCTGGTTTTTGTCCATAAGAGTCCATCAGTCATAAATATAAAGTGCGAGTGTCCTCGTCAAATTATCCTTATATCCGAAGTTAAATATTTCAACTAATTGGGGACTTAAACTGTAACAAGGTCTTAATACTTTGTTTAATAATTACACCAGGATATCGACTGCGTGTAACCCAAGGTTTTAATACTTTGTTAACAATTACGCCAAGTGTCCTTGTACATAATTCACCCCTATTTTAATAAGTCTATTAACTATTAATCCATTCCCGTGTCCGGTCAAATGAACAATTATTAGTATTTATAAATATCCCGCCCATCGTGTCCGATCGAGTGTATATGGTTATTTATAGGTACGTCCAATTGTAAATCTTTATATTAAAATTAACAAACTATCATTTAGTTAAACAAATATAAAGCCCATTAATAGCCCATAGTCTAATTTCCACAAGTGTCGTTCTTTTGTCCAAACCTCAATTATGGTACAAAGTCCAATTATCCAATCTTTAATATTTTAGCCCAACATCATGATTACTTCATCTTAAATAAGCATAATAATAATTTAGCTACGAGATATTAAATTAAAAATGTTGAACATAACTTACAATGATTAAAAATAGCGTAGCGTTACACGGACAGAATTTCGACTTACACCCTTACAACATTCGCTAACATACCCTTATTATTAGAATTTAAAATTAAAATTAAAATTATACTATATATATATATATATATATATATATATATATATATATATATATATATATATATATATATATATATATATATATATATATATTTACGTATGAGTAAGAAGAAGGAAAAAGATGGTGTAAAAGATCGCTCAAAACCGCGAAATTTATAGGCATGTGGTCACAAAAAGTGGCCCATGCGATCACATGGAGAATAAGCCTACAGGCCATGCGATCGCATGGAGGTAGGTACCAGCTCACATCATTTTGTTTTCAAGTTTGTCGATGTTATTTTTAAATATATATAATATATAAATAATTTATATAATTATTTAAATATTATATTATATTCTTGTGCATAGTTAACTCATAATTTTTAGTCCGTTGCGTCGAGCGTTGAGAGTTGACTTTGGTCCCGGTTTCGGTTTTTCGAACGTCCTTGCGTATAATTTAATATCTTGTATTTTGCGTTTCGTGTCTTGTACTCTTGTAATTTTGAGACGTTTCTTATCAATAATTGGAACCACTTTGATTGTATTTTGTATGTTTGAGCTTTTTGGTCGTTTGCGTCTTCAATTCGTCGAATCTGTCTTTTGTCTTCACCTTTTATTATTTAAACGAATATCACTTGTAAATAGAACAATTGCAACTAAAAGCTTGTCTTTCTTGAGGGATAATGCTATGAAATATATGTTTGTTTTTAGCATTATCAGATATTTTACTTATCGATCGGCTAGTTGTATGCTTATTCGTGTTGGTTTCAATTCACCAAGGTCTAGTTTAGCGTATAATAAATATGGCATTAGATTTATACTAGCACCTAAGTCTGCCAATGCTTCTATTGAATTAAGATTATCCAGAAAACATGGAATTGTGAAACTTCCTGGATCAGAGAGTTTTTCTGGTAGTTTATTCAACAGCACTACAGAACAATTAGCATTCATAGTAACAGCCGAGAGTTCTTCCATTTTCTTTCTATTTGTGATTAGATCTTTCAGAAATTTAGAATATCTTGGCATTCCTGAAATTATATCAATGAAAGGAAGATTTACATTTATTTGTTTAAACATATCCAAGAATTTGGATTGCTCGGCTTCAAGTCTTTTTTTTCTCATTTTACTCGAGTAAGGAATCGGTGGTTGGTATGGTTTAACATAAGGTTTAGCCTTAACTGTATTATCTTCATTAACCTTTTCAACTACTGGTTCTTTTTCCTTTTCTTGCTCAGATTGTGGTGCCTGTGTAGTAGGAATAGAGTCATCAGAAATTACAGGTATTTCAGGTGGTTTGAGTGTAATACCACTTCTTGTGGTAATGGCTTTAGCTGTTTCATTTCAGGGGTTGGAATTTGTGTCGTTAGGTAGACTCCCTGGTTTTCTTTCTTCAATTAACCTTGCTAGGTTGCTCACTTCTTGTTCCAGATTTTGGATTGAAGCTTGTTGATTTCTAAATGCTTGAGCATTTTGTTCATTCATTTGTTTCTGAGATGTGAAAAATTTAGTTTGAGATTCAACTAGCTTCGACATCATATCTTCTAAATTTGGCTTTTTGTCATCGGTTTGTGGTAGTTTATTTGGAAAAATAGGTCTTTGCTGGTTGTAAGTATTGTTAGATACTTGTTGATTGCTAGGACCTTGTTGGTTGTTGTATGAAACATTTCGGTTATAATTCTGATTTTGATTGTAGTTTAGTCTTGGCGGTTGATAATTATTCTGATAATTATTTCCAGGCCTTTGGTTCATGTATAAAACATTCTCTCTTTGTTCCATTGTTTGTTCAATACTGAGACAATCTTTTGTCAAATGTGGTCCTCCACACTGCTCACAACTAATTCGTATTACGTGAATATCTTTAGTCATCTTTTCCATTCTTCTCTCGAAAGCATCTAACTTTGCGGAAATGGAGTCAAAGTCATGGCTAGAATCGGCTCGAGCTACTTTAGATGATCTAACGATGTCTTTTTCTTGATGCCACTCATGTGAGTATGAGGCTGTGTTATCAATAATTTTGTGAGCTTCAGTTGCGGTTTTCTTCATAATGGAACCACCAGCTGCTGTGTCGATGTCTTTTCGTGTAGCAACATCGCATCCTTGGTAGAATATTTGTACTATTTGATAAGTGTCTAAACCATGTTGAGGACATCCTCTCAACAACTTTCCAAATCTTGTCCACGCCTCATTTAGAGTTTTATTTGGCTTTTGTGTGAACGCAACAATTTTTCCTTGAAGTCTCACGGATTTGGATGTCGAAAAGAATCTTTAAAGAAATTTCTCAACTAAGACATCCCATGTATCAATCGCCCCTTCAGGTAATGATTCTAACCAATCTTTGGCTTCTCCCTTTAAAGTCCAGGGAAATAACATGAGATAGATCTGTTCATCCTCAACTTCTCTAATTTTGAATAGAGTACAGATCCTATTAAAGGTTCGAAGATGTTTGTTTGGATCTTCTTTTGGTGTACCACTAAATTGGCATTGATTAGTTACCATGTGTAGGATTTATCCTTTGATTTCATAATCTGGCGCATTAATGTCTGGTTGAGTAATGGCATGACCTTGGCCAGTGCGTGTAGCTCTCATTCGGTCTTCCATACTTAGAGGTTCCTGATTTTCCATGATTGAATTTGTTGAATCTGAATCACTAGAGGATTCTGATTTAATGGTTTCTTCCTCTACAATCTCTGGTTGTATGATTTATGGTTCAGGAGGAATGATTAGTGGTTCAGGATCTCTAAATTGTCCTTGAATATCCTCCGGGTTCTCAATTGTGAGGTCGGGTACAAAAAATGGATTATCGGAAATTTGAATTGGAGTACTTGGTCGACTAGATGATGATTCTAAAGAAAAATCAACGGCGACAATATTGGCTAGATGTCTTGATCGAGTTACAGGTGGTGAACGTATGAAAGGTGGTGAACGTTTTGCTCAGTGCATTCACTGAATATCATATTAGTTATAAAGATAAAAATTATTAAAGTTATCAAATTAATAAACTTTTCTGATTTTGCCCACATTTCGAATAGCCAATAGATGCAGCAGGTAGCCATGACCCTTTAAATCGGAATCCCACAACTCGCCACTAACAAATCCAACTATTACTACGAACCAGAAAATTTTGGATGTCTATCAATTTAACCGCTTAAAATAATTTTTCTTCGAAATTTAAAGAAAACTTTGAAAATTCTATGTCCTAAAAACTAGAGCGTAGAAATGAGAAAGAAAAAGCACGTCGAGAAATAAGAGTCGAAAAACAAAAGGTCGAAAAATAATAATAAGAAAGTAAAATGTCGAAACTTAAAAGTCTAAAAACTAAATATTAAAACTTGCATCTAAAGGTATTAAACTTAAAAGGAATTCTAAATTCAAAAAGGCAATTACTTAAAAGGCACTTAAAATCTATTAAATATTAAAGCGATAAGCGACGTCGTAAAATTCTAAAGCACCTAAATCTTAATCTAAAGAAAAAGCACTTAAGGGATTTTACGGCAAAGCCTAAAGATCTAGAAATACTATGGCAAAATACTAAGCTTAAAATTAGTTACGAACGATAAATTACAAATTACGAATTAAACGATTAAAATATGCAATTTATAAAAAGATATATAAAATGATAAAATTACTTATATTTATAAAAATATTATTTTTATATTATTATTTTATAAAAGTATTAATTTATATTTTAAAAAAACTAATTAAAACCTAAAATTACAAATTAATTATTAAAACTAGAATTAAAATTTAATTTAATAACTAAAACCCTAATTAATAATTAATTAATAATAATAATTATTAATAAACGTAACCCTAATTCTGTCGGCTAAGGTACCTGGGCTGTCAAATCAATCCATGCGATCGCATGGATTGAGTGTAGGATTTTCATGCAGTCGCATGAGAACGGATACCAGGCCAGATAATTGGACTGCTACAGTGTTCGGCCCGTTTTCTAATTTTAATTATTTTTTTAGATACTTAAAAAGATATATATATTTTTATGTTTTTATATTTTTGAACTTATATATTTTTTTTTTACAAAAATAGATTAAAAACTAATATTTTTTTATAGCGTTTCGCTTTCTTCCCCGGCAGCGGCGCCAAAAATACTTGATGTGTGCGAGGTGTAGTATGAAATAGATTATATTTTACTACGAAATACTATTAAATACGATAAAATTTACACAAGTTATTTATTTATTTATAGAATGGATATACCTAAACCTTGCTACAACACTTATAGGCAGTATAGCTAATCGTAGAGTAGTGTAGTTTTTAGTAAGTCCGGTTCGTTCCACAGGTAATCAGCTAAGTTTAACGCTATATTTATTTTAAACTATATATATATATATATATATATATATATATATATATATATATATATATATATATATATATATATATATATAAGTAGTATTATTATTATTATTATAAAAGGGGTTTTTACCGTTTAGTGACCGGTTTGTCGATTTTACGTCTTAAATCACAATTAAAACCTAATGTAAAATATTAAATATAAATATAACTAAATTTAAAGCATAAAGTAAATGACGATAAATAAAAGTGCAATAAATAAAATTTCAGTAATTTAAAGTACGATAAATAAAATGACGGTAAATAAAAGTACGATGAAATATAAATTAAGAGAATTATGCTTATTTAAACTTCCGTAATCATGATGTTTGACTTGTTGATTTTAATTTATTACCATGGGTTAATTGTCCTTTGTCCTAGATTATTCGATATGTCCATCTGGTTTTGTCCATAATAGTCCATCGGTCATAAATATAAAGTGTGAGTGTCCTCGTCAAATTACCCTTATACCCGAAGTCAAATATTCCAACTAATTGGGCACTTAAACTGTAATAAGGTCTTAATACTTTGTTAATGATTACACCAGGTTATCGACTGTGTGTAATCCAAGGTTTTAATGCTTTATTAACAATTACACCAAGTGTCCTTGTATGTAATCCACCCCTGTATTAATGAGTCCATTGACTATTAATCCATTCCCGTGTCCGGTTAAATGAACAATTATTAGTATTTATAAATATCCCGCCCATCGTATCCGATCAAGTGTATGTGGTTATTTATAGATATGTCAAATTGTAAATCTCTATATTAAATTAACGAACTATCATTCAGTTAAACAAATATAAAGCCCATTAATAGCCCATAATGCAATTTCCACAAGTGTCGGTCTTTTGTCCAAACCCCAATTATGGTCCAAAGCCCAATAACCCCGTCTTTAATATTTAGTCCAACATCACGATTACTTCGGCTTAAATAAGCATAATAATAACTTAGCTACGAGACATTAATTTAAAAAGGTTGAACATAACTTACAATGAGTATTAATCGCGTAGTGTTACACGGACAGAGTTTCGATTTACAAGCTTAAAACATTCGCTAAAACAACCTTATTATTAACTTAATATTAAAATTATAATTATAGAATATATATATATATATACATATATATATATATATATATATATATATATATATATATATATATATATATATATATATATATATTGAGAGAGTGTGAGTATCAGTTGATGAAGGTGTAAATAACTCGTCCAATTCGTTCACTATTTATAGCACTTGGCCTGGAATTTCTTCCCATGCGATCGCATGGATTTATAACTACCAGGCCATGCGATCGCATGGCCTCTTGGGACAGCTCACTTCATCTTGTTTTCTAGCTTGCCGACGGTTTTTAATAATATAATATAATATATATAATTTTATATATTATATTATATTCATGTGCATAGTTGACTTGTACTTTCAGGTCCATTGAGTCGCGCGTTGATAGTTGGTTCATGTCCCGGTTCCAGATTTTCGAACGTCCTTTCGTACGATTTAAAATCTTGTACTTTGCATTTTGCGGCTTGTACTCTTGTAATTTTTAGACTTTTCTCACCAATAATTTGAACCACTTGGATTGTACTATGTACTTTTTAGTGTTTTGGTCGTTTGCGTCTTTAAATCGTCGAATCTGTATTTTGTCTTCACCTTTTATTATTTAAACGAATATTACTTGAAAATAGAACAATTGCAACTAAAAGCTTGTCTTTCTTGAAGGATAATGCTATGAAATATGTTTTCGTTTTTAGCATTATCAGAACTACAAATAGTACTGACATCCCGTCCATCTTTCTTAGCCGGTGTACTCAAAGATTCGGCCATGGTAGAATTTTTTAAAGAAAAGGCGTGGAAAAGTAAGAAGAACAATAACCTTAGACGTATGCAATTACTAAAACCCTACATATGCTTGTGCAAAATGATCCTTTGCATATGTTGAAGAAGTGAAAAAAGAATAATGAATGTATGAATGAAAAAGGAGTATGTATAGGCAAAATACAAAATCGAAGGTAGTTTCGATCGGGACACGTTTGCGGTTAAGATCAATTGTGAAGATCAATTCAAAATTCAAAATATTTTTTGTCAAAAATAAAAGAGCGAAATGTATTAATCAGAGGCCAAAACTCATCATTTGGAGTCACATCACCTCAGCGAACAGACTGCTATAGCAGATATATGTTCCCGAAGAAAAAGGCACCCATTTTCTTTTATAGTTTAATGACTTTATTTTTACAAAATAAAGACATCAAACTGAGGGGACTTAATGGTGTATCATATGGACTATACGCATAAAAACATCATTTTCATACAAAAGAAGCACTCGAAACACACAATAATAGCAGCAACAACATTTTTAATTATATAGTCGTTCAACATTTTCCGATCATACCAGGAAGCCCAGCGTCATGCATAATCCTTAAAGGCAGCTCCTATACTTAAGCCCTTAAATAAGCACGTGAGCAGCACACATGCCACATCAGCGTCAAACTCAAGTCTGATCACGCGAACTTCCCATAAATTAATCAGTCATTATCTGACAGGTGTATCCGAATATCACGAAGGATCTGTACCTATAAATAGACCCTCTGGGTCACCACATTACATCATTCAATAACTTGTGGCAGAGAACACATTTTTTCTCTCATACAGTACTTTCTCACTCGAGAACTTCATCGCTTAGCAACAACACACTAGACGGACCAATTCACAGTTTGGTCCCGAAAGGTTGATAAGGCCACCCAACGTAGAACTCATCCGTGATCCGGGTCTGCAGGGATTTATCCCGAGGGCAAACATCAATCGACAACATATCCCATCACACTGAGCAGTTCTAGTACTGTACTTGTATATATTAGCTGCTAGTCAGATAATAGTACCAACATCATACATACTCTTTCTACCCCATTAAGAAAGGAAAAAGTGAATTAGAACCCGCTCATATAAATAAAAATCATCTGGTCACCCTCTTCGACTCACTATGTTAACCGTTATATATATATATATATATATATATATATATATATATATATATATATATATATATATATATATATATATATATATATATATATATATACACTTTGTTTTTTTAAAAGAAAGTATGAGTATTTTAAATTAATTTGTTAAGACTACCATTATTTCGAAAGTAAGTGATAATACTTATTTCCTCCTAACAATATTTATAGCTCACTATTTTATTTTTAAGTATTTCAAATTAATAGTTCACTTTTATAAATAGATAAGAAAATACGATAAAATTCTTTCATACCTTAACGTTTACATATAACACAAAATGTTAGATAAAATGTAAATGGGAACACAGTAAACAAAAAAAAAAATGTAAAACGTAATAACGAGATTTTTTAAACGGTGTATTTTTTTTCTTTTCTTTTTATCTATTAATATGGGATGGGATGGGGGTATATTATATAAAAAGTAAGTAACAATAATTATATTTTTAGATTTGTGTATTTTTTGTTCGCATATATTAAATAAGTTGATTTGAGCAAAAAATTAAATAATGTTTCATAGTCAAACATACTAGCGTGCAACAATAACAAATTGAAAGTTATAAATTGACATATTAGTTTATTTGTAATTCGTAATATTGATGATAAATAAATTATCAATAAATATATTAGCCAACACGAAGAAATGGTAACTTGAGTGACATAATGTTGAAGTCATCATGACGTCATCTATTTTGTCAATTAGTTTTTTTTTTTTTTGTTTTTTTTATACGAAACTTTGATTTTTTAGCTCACCGAAGCAGTCAACCGGTCACTTCCTAGTTTTAATAAAAACACAATTTAGGATAAAGTAACACACTACAATTTATTTTACTTGGCTAATAAATACAGATATTTCTCATATCATTTGAAATTTAGTACATGCACCTAAAAGTAGAGGTGAATAACGGATATTTGAGACGGTTATGTGTTAAAATCATTTTAATAATCAACACTTCGGTTTATTAAAAATGAAGTTGTTCGGTTCGGTTAATAAACTGTTTAGCTAATTCATTCATACGGAGTATTTCTTAATAACTAGATATAAACTGTATAATTTGATTAACCACAAGAAAAAGAAAATTTGTTTGTGCCTAATACAATGAAAACTAACATATAAATATAAGAGTATGTCTTTATCTCTGTTTTTAAATTCAACATAAAAGTATTCAATGTTATTTTTACATCCTAAATTCATAAATAAAAAAAAACCATATATATATATATATATATATATATATATATATATATATATGTATATATATATATATATACACACACACATTGTATATGTATATTTTGTTTGCTAAAGGCTAAAAACAGAAGTTACGCGTAGTTTATTTAAAGAACTTGACATATCCGCTGAAAGTTAAGATAGCGGATAATATGGCGCATTGATAAAAGACTGCGGATTATTTTCGCTAAGTCAGCGCGGATGAATAGACAATCCGCATACCGCGAATATTCTGAAAACTATAAATAGAGAGCATGACCTCTCATTTATAGGTTGTTGATTTTCTGCCATTTGCCCTGACCTTTGTAATTTTCACTTGTGACTTTGCCCAAGGAACTTTTACATTGAGGTAAGGTGAATCATGCTAATTAACAATCAAGACCGGGTCGGGGCGGTTGGTCACTTGATTGATAAAGTTAAAGACGGTCATCAGGGCCCAAAATAATCATCAAACAGCACATTCACCATCTTAATATCATTGTACTCAGTCCTTAATTAAGTATCTTAATATAAGATTGATCAATTGGCGCCATCCGTGGGACACGTTCAAAATTAAACTCGGAATTTTTTGTTTTGTGCTATTGAACAATAAATTGGTTTGTTTAATTCTAATCGTGTATTGTTTTGACGATTCACAGGTGAATACGTTCGAAATTTGTGGCAATTTGATTATTTGCTGAAATGTCGAATGATAATGGAAACGTCTTTGATACTGTTGTTGCTATGCAAGCACACGTTCAAAAGAGGGGAAGAAAGCGAAAATCGGCAAAAATGCTTCAAAATTGGCAGTTCGTGCCAATAAGTTTTCCCAAAATGCAAAGCGAAGATTTCTCTGAGATACCGATAGTATTATCGTGCAAAATCGCGCAGACTAGAACCACAATTATGAAAGTTAATGTAGATAATGGCAGTAGTGTTGACATTGTTTATGAGCAATGCTTTGTTCAACTGCGGGAGAGTATTAGGGCAAACTTAAAACCCACCGCAACCTCGCTAACTGGTTTTGCGGGAGAATCTTCATTACCTATAGGATTATTATCTTTGAATGTCGAGCTTTTTGATGAAAATGATGCTAATTTAGTGCGCCAAGCACAATTAGATTTCTATGTTATGCGGACTGTAAGTACCTAGAGGGGGTGAATAGTTACTTAGTCGATTTTTAAAATTTTCTTTGCGTTTTCTTGAACTTGAACTTGATATAGTGTGACTTGAAATGTTTGTTCTCAAATAATACTAACTTATATATATATATATATATATATATATATATATATATATATATATATATATATATATATATATATATATATATATATATATATATATATATATATATATATATATATATATATATATATATATATATATATAATCAAAAAGATAAGGGAAGAGAGAACAAACACAACGATTTATAGTGGTTCGGGAAGATGTTAACTAATCTTCCTTAATTCATTCCTCAATTCTACGATTTGAGATTTTTCTTCACTATGATACTCCAAACTCGGTGGAGTGTCCGGATACAACACTAGTACTTCGGTAAGCCGCAACTTGTGAACTCTTACGTTCCTTTGAAGACTTTACAAATACCTATAGCTCTTACCACAAGATCCTAATGAACTATCCTAGTGAAAACAAAACTACATTCTAGATCCCTTTAAGAATATAGTTTACAAGTAAACTTACAACTTAAGCTTACAAGTACTCTTTCTAGAATCACTCTAAAAGATTACAATTTAATTATAAGAATGATATCAGTAAGTATGAGAAAATATGAGTGTAAGAGTTGAGTCTAAAAAATGCTTCAAGGCTTGGATTTTATTGGAAAGAGAAATCTTCCTGGAAGCTACACGGCTCGCTGCACGGTTGACCGTGGCTCGACCGTGTACCTCTGACATCTGATTCTTATGGCCGTTTTTGTCATTTGAAAATTGTCATTTTTCCTTGTTGAATAGCTGCAACTAGAGGCCAAGTATCTCTAAAATCATCCCTATTACCCCTTTTGTCTTGGACATAAGCATGGAGGTTGACATGACCATAAAAGAAGAAAGTCTGCAAGCTTTGAGTCTAGTTTGAACATAGTAATCCTTGTTACAATTTTGACTAGCTTGAACTAATCACATTTACATACATGCAATGGTTCATAAAACTAATGGGAGAGCAACTCTTTAGTTGGGACTTCAATGACCATTATTAGTATGTTTAAATGACATTATGTAATATGATAAAAAGATATAACACTTGTGTGTTTAATCTAAATTTGGATTAAAATGTTATTAAGATGTCATTAGGTGTAATTAGTAAAAATTAACATCTTTTGGTTCAAAACTCCTTTGAGATCAAAGAGGGCAACTATTATAAGTATGTTTAAAAAGGTTTTATAAATTATAGATGCTTCAAAGTGGTCTAACTTAAAGTGGATAAATTTGGTAATAGATAAAACTGCGGTCGAGCTGCGGTCGACCGCGAGGATAGCCGTAGATTGACAATTTTAGAAAAACTTGAATTCATTGGTACAGGACACACACGGTTGGTTTCACGATCAACCGTGGTGCAGCCGCGTACCATTTTTACCAAGATGATTTCTTATGCATTGGTCTTTTGCTAGAGATAGTTTAGGCTTATGAACTCATGTCATCTTACATATGATTAACCACTTATCTCTTTTGTGTCATCAACAAAACAAAGTGATTAACTTTTGAATATTATGATTGGAATCTTAACCAACACGGACTTCTTCTCGCTACAACATGTTGTTGGGCAGATTCGCATTGGGTAAATTCGGAATTGTTCCATCTACCATTCATGGCATGATTAAATTTACAACGCGTAAAGGTGTCGCAACGATCAGCTCGGCGAGTGTCATCCCTATTTGTGCAGCTGTAAATATGAAAAGTGCAGTTAAAGAATGCATTGATTCTGCGGATAATATGGTAGTGGTCAATCCTGAGTATCCTGATCAAAAAATTAAATTTGGACTCAACATTAGTGCGGACACCAAAAAACAGATTGTGCAGTTACTCGTGGAGTATATGGATGTTTTTGCTTGGTGTGAGAATGATATGACTGGCGTTCCGCGTCATATTGCGGAACACAAACTCAATGTCAATCCTGCTTTAAAGCCTGTAGTTCAGAAGCGCACGGGTATGGCCCCAGATCGTACTAAATGGCTATGTGAAGAGGTAACAAAGTTGGTAGCAGCAGGTGTTTTGTGCGAAGTTCAATATCAATCATGGATTGCGAATTCAGTTTTGGTGAAGAAGCCTGATGGCTCATGGAGAATGTGCATTGATTTCAAAGACCTAAATAAACCATGCCCTAAAGATAATTATCCATTTCCAGAAATTGATTTAAAGGTGGAATCATTGCATGCCTTTCCGCACAAATGTTTTTTAAACGCCCCGAGAGGATATCATCATATCCCAATGGCTAGGGAAGATGCAGATAAAACCACTTTCCATACAAGCAAAGGTATATTTTCTTATATAATGATGTCTTTCGGTTTAATCAATGCGGGTGCAACATACCAAAGGCTAATTGACACTGCGTTTGAAACCCAAATTGGGCACAACCTTGAGGCTTATGTGGATGATTTAGTAATTAAAAGCACCACGCAAGTGTGTATTTTAGACGATATGCGGGAAACATTTGATACATTACACAAAATAAATAAGAAGATCAATCCGTCAAAATGTAGTTTTGGTGAAACGGAAGGAAAATTTTTGGGCTATCTCGTTACTGAGAAGGGTATTCAAGCTAACCCAAAGAAGATAGCGGCCACTGAGAATATGACTGTGCCTAAGACGGTTAAAGAATTGCAAAGTTTGATGGGTAAGTTAGCCACGTTAATGCGTTTTTTATCCAAGGCCGCTGAAAGGCAATTACCATTTTTTAAAACGTTGAAAGGTTGTCTAAAGCAAAAGAGTTTTGTATGGACAAGTGAGGCTGAAATCGCGCTTCAGAAAATGAAAAAGTTGTTGAAAACTTTTCCTACGTTAACAGCACCAATCAAAGGTGAAACTCTTTACCTCTATATATCAGTGGCAAATGAAGCTTTTGGTTCAGTTTTAGTTGCGGAAAGGGACAAAATACAAAAGCCAGTGTATTTTGTCAGCAAAGCTCTTGCGGGAAGCGAAATAAACTATGCGCCCATTGAAAAATTTGTGTACGTGCTTATATTAACATCGCGAAGGTTGAGGAGATATTTTCAAGGGCACCCAGTACATGTGCTAACTAACATGCCAATCAAGCAAGTTATAACAAAACTAGAAATATTTTGTAGGCTCGCGTTGTGGGCAGTGGAGTTAGGCACTTATGAAATCTCTTACCTTCCGCGCAATGCTATAAAAGGCCAAGTTTTGGCGGATTATCTTACGAAAATGTCTGGTGAGCTGGAGGTAACTAATGCGCGAACAGAGTTAAAGCCAGTGCAGGGCGAAACTTGGAATTTATTTACTGATGGAGCCTCTTGCGCAGAAGGTGCTCGTGCGGGTCTAGTGTTAGCAAGCCCAAGTGGTGAGGAGCACACATACGCGTTACACTTCAATTTTGATGTAACCAATAATGAAGCTGAATATGAAGAGTTGCTTGCTGGTTTAAATATCGCGCATAAGATGAGTGTCACCAAATTGTGTGCTTTAACAGATTCGTAGCTAGTGGCAAATCAGTTTAGTGGCTCTTTTGACGCACATGAACTCTCAATGTAAAAATATTTGAAGTTGTTGCAAGAATCAGCTATGCGGTTTGAGCATTTTGAACTCGCACAAGTACCAAAGAGTCAAAATAAGAAAGCGGATGCGTTAAGTAAGTTGGTTGGATTAACGTTTTCACACTTTCAAAAGCAAGTTTGGGTTGAGGAGTTACCAAGAAAATCTATAGATAATGATCTAATGGTTGCGTCTGTTGAAGAAAAACAACCAAATTGGATGAGACCAATTATGCAGTATATCCGCAATAATGTTTTGCATGATGATAAGCGCGAAGCTCGTTTAGTTCGTGAGCAAGCACCAATGTACATCATTCAAAATGATATTTATATCGTAAGTCATATTGTGGCCCAATGATGCGGTGTGTTGGCCCAATCGAAGCCGAGATGATAGTGGATGAAGTACGCAATGGCTCTAGTGCATTACATTCAGGCTATAAAACCATTGCGGCTAAAGTTATGTGGATGGGTTACTTTTGGCCGTCCCTATACCGCGATGTTGCAAAGATTGTTAAGCGTTGCAAGAGTTGCCAAAAGCACGAGCCGCAAAATAGGATGCCAAGGCATGATATGATCCTTGTTAATTTGCCATGGCCATTTCACAAGTGGGCTATTGATATTGTGGGACCATTTCCTGCAGGTCCTAGCAATGTCAAATTCCTAATTGTGGCAATTGACTATTTTACAAAATGGGTTGAGGCTAAGGCGGTTCGCAATATCACTGGAGTGCAAGTGCGTAATTTTGTTTGGGAATTTATTGTGTGCATATTTGGTATTCCTCGGGAGTTAGTTAGCGATAATGGTGCTCAAATAGCGAAAGATCCTTTCAAAACATGGTGCATTGATTTGAATATAATCCAAAAGTTTACGTCAGTGGCACATCCACAGGCTAATGGCTTGTGTGAAGTAACTAACCGTGATATTATAAGCGGTATTAAAAAGCGATTATATGAAAAGCAAACCGGTTGGGTGGACGAGCTACGCAATGTGTTATTGGCGCATCGCACTACTTTCAAAAAGAACACAGGGGAAACACCCTTTAGTTTAGTATATGGCTCCGAAGAAGTAATACCCGCTGAAATTCTTGGGCCAACGCATAGAATTGCTAACTTTGATGAAGAGGCAAATGGTGAAGCTTTATGTGAAAACTTGAATTTAATAGAAGAGCGAAGGTTAATGGCTGCTATCAGGGAGGCAAATAACAAACAGCAAATTGCCAAGTATTACAACAAAAGAGTGCGGGCATTGTCCTTTGATGTAGGCGAATGGGTACTGCGGAATAATTATGCGAGTCGGGCAGAAAAAATTGGTAAGCTGGGACCCAACTGGGAGGGTCCTTATCAAGTTGTTGCTATTAATGCGGCAGGTTCATATAAACTCGCAGACATACAAGGACGAAATCTCCCTAATGCGTGGCATGCTACTTTATTGAAGCGATATTATGCATAAATTTGTAAAAATAAAGCGTTGGGCAACGCACATATGTATTCGAAGTGCAACATAAGAAGTATAAAAAATGCAGTTGTTATTTTTCTATGTGTTTTTATTTTTATTTTTTCAAGTCTTGATCACACTTGTAAGAATATGCGAAATAAACACTTGTAAGAATACACGAAAAGATTGCTTATGTTAATAAAAATAATAAGGCTTTGCGACATACTTACAGTTCATGAAATTTTCTATAACATTTGGTTTCAGTATACTGGTATGATTCGCGAAGGCTAAGTCGCGTAAGTGATGACATTGCCCACTTATTCAGAAATTATTTATCGCAAAAGGATGTTAATTTCCTAAGTGTTTGATTTTGCCATACTTAGATGCTTCGCGATGCTAATTAATTAATTACAGATTGTTTCGCAAAAGTACATACTTATTATGTGCACGATAATAAAAGTTGGAAATTGCAAAGGGCAAGTCTATGTTATGAATATTGTTCATAAAGCGCTATATAAATATAAGTACTTGCAAACAAATATAAACAACGAAAATTTTATTAATAACAACGCAGAGATAGATGCGCGCTAATTTTACATAGTGCATTTTCATTCCTTAGATAAGTCAAGCTTAATGATGTCATCTGCAGTGGCATCATCTCGCTCACTTATCGTTGTTATTTTAGGGATGGGAATTTCAGCTATGTTCTCATTTGCGGCCGCAAACGCTGATTGAGCGTCTGCTAAAGAACATAAGCGGTCTGTTATTTCAGATGGTAGCGGCTCTGGCAATGGGAAGTGGATGGCAATTTGGTCCATGAATTCCACCCTCTCGCGCAATTGTAGCGCAGCAGCGTATGTTGAGAATTTTGAGGAATCAGGGAAAGAGTTGAGTATTTTTCTTGACAACTCGAGCAGATGTTCGCGGATCTTTGTAAATTCCAGCTCCGCGGAGGATTTAGCGGCTAGAGCATTTTCCCGCTCCGAAGTTAGATTTGCAACATCCTCAGTTAATGTTTTAGCGGTTGCTTGAAGACTGTTTTCCTTAATCGCTGATGCAGAAAGTTGTTGCTTTAAGTCTTCAGTAGCAGCTTTTGCTGCGATGACTTCTGCAGAAAGATCAGAACAGCGCTTTTCGTTGTCTGTAACTAATGATACGCATAATGATCTGTCTCAAAATAGGCATGCATCTCGGCAAAAACCATACCCGGCACTACGCGTCCCGATTTGCCAATTCCTTTTCTCATCATCCGTCTGGCGTCTTCCCGGACATTCTACCATGACGGATAAATGGCAAGGCTAAGAACCTGGATGTCATACACGCAACTGTGAAGACAATCATCATAATCATGACCGTGAGGAAACACTTGGAACAAGTGTCTGGCAAAACCTACCCGGCTGGACTGAGAGCACCGTGATGCCTTAACCGGAATCAAACCGCCGACACTACCATCTCGGCATTCCAAACCGACATGAAGACACTCCCGGGATAAGCACGTTGTCCCGGAACAGAATGCATTACCATGGAGTAGGCACTCTGTCCCGGAGTAACCACTTGATCACGGAACAAGCATGCAAGCAAGCCGCATGCCACGTCAGCCCGCAAATCTAGGGAAGTTCGTTAGGATCTGTTATTCCCCATGAAAGGGACAGGTGCCACATCACCCCTCGGGATTGACTGTGATGACCCGGGAATTTCCGACTAAATTTAAACTTAATCTTTATATGATTTCGATACGATAAGCAAAGTATGTAATGTTGAGTCTAGAAAATTTTGAAACGATGTTCATATATTCAATTGACCTTCGAATGCTCTCGACGATTCACAAATAATTAATTATAGATAGATATGTGTGTATGTATATATAAATAATAATTCGAAATATAATTTGAAGTATTATATGTTGTTGTTATTAAAAATTAATAAAATAAAAATAGGATATTATAATAATTATTATTTAAAATAAATCTTTAAATATAAATAAAGTATATTACAAATAAATATTAAATGATTGTAATACTCATTTGATGTCCCGATTGATATTAAGTAAGTTAAATTCAAACATATATGATTTTAAAATAAACGATGATTCGAAAATGAGTTCTATAAATTTTAGACTTATTAAAAATATATTTAGGAACTATTTATTGAGTTTTAAATTTTTTTATATTTTACTTGGGGTTAGGAGTGAATAATTAATGTAATTTTTATTTAATAGTTAATGTTCGAATTTTATACCATAATGATCAAAATAAATAAATGGACTTAATTTAAAATTTTGGGATTTTTAGGAACACTTTTATATACTAACTGTTTAGCAATGGACACGATATACCACTAGGTGTTAAAAGTGTCGGTAGAAACAATCCAAATAATTCGATGGCTAACTGTTTCATTTCAAGAACACGTTTTTAATTATTATTATATTATTTAGTTTACTATTTTTGATTGAATGTTAGCACACTTTCTTTTAATATATATACATATCATATTCGTAAAGTTACACTTACACTGCCCACTCTACAATTTCTTCTTTGTGACATTCTAACACCACCTTCCATCAAAACCCATATCACACCCAAAACCATTCACTACTACTAGGTTTATGTTCCTGTTGCGGGGTTCTATGTCGAGACCAAACCCAAAGGAGTTTGGTCGACTCCTTGTTATCCAAAACTGATGCAGTCGCTAAACAAACATCATAGTTGCAACCACCAAAACCACCGACATCACTACCATCATGAACCCATTAGAACTACCATCACCCTAATCACCACCTATCATCATAAAGAACACCATAACAAACCATCACCAATTCACTTTGATCATAACCCTATGACCACTACCACCTTCTTGTTCGTTTTAAACCATCGTGAACCACCCATTAAAGCACGACACCCACTTCAAAACCTCACCACCTTGAAAACCCATATCAATTATACTACTATGGCTGTCAGTTTCTTCCTGTTACAGCCACCACACTCACCATATCTATCGATTGAGTTGTGATAGTGATAAGATAATCAACAAACTACTACAGTAGCTTTCTGTTTCTTTATGTTCAACACAAACGAACCATTTAAAACACCCAACTTTAATTACTTGCTGCCATTTACTGATTTCAGCTGCTACATCATTTTTTTTACGACAACCACTAAACCTCAATTGCTCACACGTCTGTTATAACTTTATGTTTCTTTTTCATATTTTTTTAAAACCATGAACGATTGAGTGAGGATGATGAATCAAGGTCGAATTGGCTGTTGTTCGTGGTTACAGTAACGGCTGTAAACAACCATCTTTCATCACCAATTAAAAACCCATTTAAACACCACATCATATTATTATCGCCTTCCATGATTTCACGTTCATATACTTCTGCTTTCGGTCACTAACAACCTCTCATCACTCCTTCGTTACTAGCCTGTTACACTTATCTTTTTCTGTTTCAATCAAAACCATCGCACACACTTACAACAATGACGAATGATTCATTGATGATGATGAAATAATGACGATTATGTTGATAAAGATGATACATAAAATAATGAAAATGATGATGATGGTTACGGGTATGAGAATGATGATGGATCACGATAAGATTCACGAATGATGATGGATGATTCGATAATGATATCATGATGATCCAGGAACGCTGCAACTTGTCTTTTATTTTTATTTTTTCGTTTTCCCTTCGCTACTGCAGCAGCAAACCAAACAGATTAAAACCCTTGGGCCGTTCAATGTTAACTGGACTTGATTCTTGGACCGTAATTTGGTATTAGGCCGAGACCCAACTAAACTACATCTAGGCTGAAACCGTTACTGATATGTAATATCGGTTTAATAAATATACGGGATAGAATAAATCAGAAAAGTAAGCGACGGTGGAATGGTTCGGTGGGTTGTTGGAGAGCGAGACGTCGCGGGTTCGAGCCCGGGGTTTGACATTATTTTTTTGCCTATTTCCCTTGAGGTAGTTATATTTCTATTATTTTGATTATTATTATTATGATTATTATTATTATATGATTAAAAATGAATTAAAGATTATAATGCAAACTATAAATAAGATGTGATTTAAATGAACTATTATCATTAATCATTACTAATAAAATTATTATTATTATTATTATTATTATTATTATTATTATTATTATTATTATTATTATTATTATTATTATTATTATTATTATTATTATTATTATTATTATTATTACTACTACTACTAATATCATTATTATCATAACAAACAAACATTTCTATGAATATATATATTATAAGATATTAATATAATTATGTATGAAAAACACTAATACATTGTAGTATATCATATATAAAAATAAATGTATTCAAATTAATATAACTTAAAAATTTAGTTATTCGATTACAAGTATATGTGTTAATATATATACTTGATATAGGTTCGTGAATCCAAGGCCAACTCTGCATTGTTCAGTTCCGTCGTATGCATATTTTTACTACAAAATATCATATAGTGAGTTCATTTGCTCCCTTTTACTCTTTACATTTTTGGGACTGAGAATACATACGCTATTTTTATAACTACTTTATTAAACGCTTTTGAAATATATTTTGAACTGAGAATACATGAAATGCTTTTATAAATGTTTGACGAGATAGACACAAGCAAAACATTCCTCGAATGAATTATTATGCAGACAGAAGTTCTGTGGATTATTATTGAATTAGTTGGACGTGATAATTGCCACTAATTATTGTGAATATTTTCCCCTTATTATTATTGCTTGGTAACCTAAGAATTAGAAACGGGTATGGCCCTAATTCACGCGAATCCTAAAGGTAGCTACCGGGTTTAACACCCCCACCCAGAATGTTCACTAGACGGAAGAGCTAGTTGGCGTGGTGTTTAGTACTTCGAAGTTTATATATTATACAGACGAGATGTTCTGTTTTGGGGATATTATTGATGCGCATTATATGTTAAGGTCGGTTACCATGTTGAGCAATGAAATCGAAATAAATGTTATGTATCGAGAGAATGATTTTTATACACAGGTTATGTGTATTATTTTTGTGCACGAGATATGTGCACGATTATTTAAAAATCGTGAGGCAACCTACGGGGGAGAAAAGGATACGAACCTACTCTGCTAAGCATTATGAAAAATGGTTTCGTACACGAGATAGGTGTACTGTATTTGAATCTTGTGGTCTATCAAAATGATGAATTTTATTGTTTACGATAAACTTATGAACTCACCAACCTTTTGGTTGACACTTTAAAGCATGTTTATTCTCAGGTATGAAAGAAATCTTCCGCTGTGCATTTGCTCATTTTAAAGACATTATTTGGAGTCGATCATCGCAATGGGACCAGATGTTGGTGACTTCGTCCTGATGGATTAGGACGGGGTATGACATGTGGTATCAGAGCGGTGGTCTTAGCGAACCAGGTCTTGTATTAGTGTGTCTAACTGATAGTTGTTTAAATGCATTAGTGGGTCTGGACTTCGACCGTGTCTGCATATCAAAAGTTTTGCTTATCAATTCGTGTTGAAAATTATCTGCTTATCATCCTTAGGAAATTACCTGCTTATCATTCTTAGTCTAGACACGTTTTACTTCATTGACTGCATGAATAGTGTATAGACAAAATTTATATCTTAGCGTATCTGATAATTCATATCTTAGCGCATCTGTTACTATAGACTTGCCTGACATATACCGTAAATTCCTTCGTAGTCTACGAAATCTTTAGTACTATATATATAGATATTCTATGTAGTTAGAATATCATCCAATATTCGGAAATCATTTCATATCGAAAAATCCTTTATTCAATTGTACAAAAATGTAACTCGTCACTAGTTCAAGTCCCTCGGATTCTGATATGGATTTTCACTCGAGCTCTGAAGGCAGTGTAACCAAAATGAATCAACCAATCAGCTATCCCCAATTCATCTGATGGGTTCGTAGTCGACTTAACCAATGGAGACAAGAAGAAAGTGAACCTTTCCATCAACCGAATTCATCTCTCAGCAATGAACCTGAAGCGCTTACCGGCGAACCTGTCCGAAATACCATTTTCTCTCTTATTTCCAGGATAACTCATCACGATTATATTCTATCCAAAATTCTAAACCTTATTCCCTCGCTCGTTCCTACCGACAATCATTCCGGAGTAATAAAGTCAACGAGCTTCGCGCCCGAGTTGTAGCCTTGGAAAATATGGTGCAAAATGTACCAGCTTCAGCAACATCAACGGCATCAACAGTACCACCAGCAACAACACAAACCACAACAACACACGCCTCAACATCAACAATCTGTACCTCGAGCATAATCATCGTTCTACATGACGTTCTACATCATTTATCTTTGTACGACATGACTATTATGTAGTCTCTAATGTTCTAGAGATTATATATTCTTGTTCTAACGGTAAATCAAATGAGTTTAATATTATATTGACTCATTAAATCCATGATTACATCTGAAGAGAATATATATGTAAGTATATTTTCATAAAGATTGTAATTAAAAATTCTTTTGTACAAACGATTAATGGTGAAAATATTCTAACGGGTAGGTAATACCCGAGAAATATTTAGATTTCATATTAATAAGTTACACTGTACATTCTTCGAATCTGATTCAACAGTCATTTATTATCCTACTTACACCCACAGATATACGTATCCGTTCACTGCAGAATAACCATTTTCATTCAATTTCATATTTGGATTTTGACCTATCAGAATCCAACAAGTGGCATAATGAAGAAAACATTGGACAAAAATAAAATTTGTTAGAAACAAACAATTTAACTATGAGAAGAATTTTGATAAGAATCCACGCTAACTGTTTCTAGCTAACTGTTCCTATCTAAATGATTAATTCCGTATTACATTTTATTTATCGCAATTTAAATTCTCGCAATTTTATTTATCGTCATTTAATTTCTGTTATTTATTTTACGTACTTTAAATATCGGGACACGTATACGAGGTTTTGACATATCATATCAACGCATCTACATATATTATTTAGAATAACCATAGACACTCTATATGCAGTAATGCTTGAGTTAGCTATATAGGGTTGAGGTTGATTCTAAATAATATATATACTTTGAGTTGTGATCGAGTCTGAGACATGTATATAACGGGTCACGACACATGATAATTAATTCGAATATTATATATTAAACTATATATGAATTGTTGAACTACTAATTGTGGACTCATAACTATGGACTAATGACATTGGACAATTAAAATGAATTAAAATATTGATTATAACATATGAAACTAAACATTTCTTCAAGTTTGCCACTTGATTTCATCTTAAACCTCACTTGTATCTTGACAATTATAATCTGCGTTCAAACCTTTCATGATTCTTGAAAACACCTCAATCGAGAGGATGAATCAACCGCACTTCATCTACGGAAGCAAAGATTTATGCATATAGTTATGCACTTGAAAACACTCGAAAACTGAGAATAATGTTTAACACGTAGCTGTGCTAATTCCTTTAGTGTTATTATTACCAAAAATAACTTTGCAACTCCTGTTCGAGATAGCAAATTTTGTTACAGCTCCAGCAAGACAACTTCGACTTTTCATCCGAAGTAGCCTTATTATAACCCTGATATATACGATTATCCTTTTCGTCATTGATACCGGGGAACCTTTTATATTCTGCCACATTAGTAGAAAACTTACCAGCAACTTCATTGCTCCTTGGCTTAAATCTCTCTGACAGATCACTTATTTATCTATTGAAGTCTTATCATAAACTCATCTGCATCTTGTAACGAGAATTGCCATACGAAATACCGGGAAGTATTAATCATTAATTCTCGAATTTCGCAGCGTTCCTACGTCAACAGTTATATATCTATATATAACGTATATCTTCTAGACTGATGAATTTCAATTCGGAATCTTTGAATTCCTGAAAAGTACTCTAGCTTACGAATCAGATCTTTGAGTTCTGAAAGAGCTGAATGAAGCAGCAGAAACAGTAGACAACCGTAAATGACCTTAACCATCGAAAGTTGGATGATAAAGAAAAGTATGTTGGCAAAGTCCAGAAAAGTTGGAACTGGAAAACGGATTGAGCCAACCATGAAGGAAGCTGTGGACAGATCACAAAGACTAAACCTGCCTTCAAAGAATCCAAATGATTCAGTATCTGCTAAAGTCATTAACGAATACCTTGCTCCTTACTCTAAACCCTTGCGGACAATATTCTTCATCATCCTCTAATCTTAGATATTCTAAGATATCATCGTAGCTTTAACACCCCGCCAAATTACCATCCGATGGCGTGTTAATTCCAGTCCCACAGTTAACAGTTACGCCCTCTATATGAGACGTTTATAGCAATCACATTTAATTTTATTCAAAAAAATAACTTTCAAAAACATAAGTCAATAATCCCAAAAATAGAAACACTGTTGTGAACGTAACCACAAGCCAACAGTATTTAAATAGTATAAAAGTTTTAAATGCGAAAGTAAATAATGTTCTTTGAAATCAAATGCTGACTCCACGGCCAGTCATGCAGCAAACACAACGGAAGCATACCTCTTAAGGACCTGAGAATAACAACACGCAAAAACAGGTCAACAAATAATGTTGGTGAATCTACAGGTTTGAAGTAATGTAAAAGTATCTGAAGAAAAACAATTATCAGAAAAATTGTTTGATTTCCGTGACCACGAGATTCTATCGTTGCATACACCGAGCACCTGAATACTAGCAATGACCCGAGTATAGAAGCCACTATACCCGCCTTTACCTCCTAAAATGTTATACACCTGTACGAGTGTATCTAATGTTCAAAATAAATGCACCACTACTTTTATAGTGGGTGAGGTTGTCAACCTAACGGATCCGTCCATCTAAATTGTGCTTACACCGATGGTATTAAAAGTATTCAAGCTAGAGGCTTTGTGTACAAACTCAGTATGCATATGTGTAGTACTCATGTCAATATAAAAGTATTTGAAAATGTAAATATAACAGCGTGTATTCTCATCCCTGAAAACATGTAAAAAGCGCGACTGTAGACTCACCTTTGAATAAGCTCGGATTGAAAAACAAACGACTTGTATGGTTTACAGCTGAGTAAGATAACCTAAGTATACGTATGTAGGTCGGTCAATATATGTATCATAAATAAGTGTGGTTTCATAGTGTACGTTGTCTTATTGCTCGACTCGACGCGTTTCAAAGTAAAAGTCAACTATATCATACAAGTCAAACAAAGTCAATCGAAGTCAAACCGAAAGTCAAACTTGGTCAAAGTAGTAAACTAAATTCAACATCAGTAGGTTCATGTCAAATATTGGTCAACATGTCAAACCTAAGTCAAACAATACGTTTTAGGTCATGAATGTTCATTTTCACAATTTCAGTTTATCGTCATGCACAAAGTTTATGAACACGTAGCATACTTAGCATATTATCTCATAGTACATATTTCATGCAAACATGGTAAACTCCAAATCATAAATATACTTAAAATCGATTCCAAAAAGTCCGGACAGGGACTCATACGACAATTAAAAGTCAGGAATCAAAAGGGATACATTTGGGGTTTGCCAAGTCAGTTTCTGACCGCGCACTGATTTCATTTTGGCTATAACCGGAGTTAGGAACATGAAATTGATACAAGACCAGTGGTCATAGTTCAAGGACAAATCAAAGTAACACATATCAAAATCTAGAAACTTTTTTTAGCAAATTTGTACAGTTTATTCGTGCAAGTTGAACATTCAGTTTTCAGCTCAAATCAGAATTCACATAAAGTATGGCTCTATTGTGCCCAATGCATAAGGTTTAAGAGATTGACATAAACTAACAATAAGTCAAATATCATGTTAAGTTTCATTTCCCAGAAGCATACATGCTCAAACAATTCACATAATCCACAGAGTACAAAACCGTGTTCAATTTACAGATTCGATTCTCATTTAGTTAGTCACATTCGCACGCGATTATCCGAAGATCTAGATACAATTAGCCTATGATATCTAAATGAAAGATGAATTAATTTTTGTCTAATTTTCAAATATGCAAAGCATTAACTACAGAGACTAACAAATTTTATCATATAAGGTTATTTTCATGCAAGTGCTGTATAAAACTACTTTTACACTAATTCAAGCAAATCTCGAGCTATACATAAGCAAATGACATGATATCCTAGTCTAACTTGAGTGTTTTTAAATTATCTTTCCAGTGGTATAAGTCTCACATGCCAATTAGTTTTCTATCAATACCAGATTTCTGATCAAGCAACAAAAACACAACGATAATTCAAATCGACATAACTTAATCATACGGAAACGAAATCAAGCGAATCCAAAGCCTAAACTCAATAGTTTTTCGCAAAGAATCTGATTATAACATAATAATTAGCATTTGAAAAACTTAATTTTTCTGATCAAACAATTACAAATTCGTTTTTAAATCCTAGCGCATCAAACAATCAAAATAACGATTACAATTAACACGTACGCGTATAGACTTGAGCAATTGACAACATAACTATGAAACTTTAATAAAATTTAGATTTTAAGAATTAGGGTTTATGTAATTATACCTTTGATCGCTAAATTAAATACACCAACGCGTAGAGGAGATCGGGAATTACAACTTCCGTGTTCAAGGTTTTATCAAAAAGTGAAAATTGAATGGTGGTAGTGGTGATGGAGGTCGACGGTATGGGGAGGGAGGAAGAAATCGACTGGTGCCTTTTTCCTTGTGAGGGTTTGATAAATTTGGCTTACACTCTAATTTATATTAGGGTTTAACTAATACTAATTACAAATAAGTCCCCTAAGTTGCAAAAATTAAAATATAAGGGGTGGGGAGAGGTGGTTCGGCCGATTGGGACCCACCATGGTGTCTCGGGCTCTCGTTTTGAAATTCCGTGTGTTTGTGGCTCATTTTAAGTGTCGTTTAGTCGTACCGAAGGCCCGGGGCGCTAACCCGATCGTTAAACGCAACCAATCGTTTAATTTATTAAAGACCCAATAAATTAAATATTTTAAAAAGTTAATAATTAATAAAATTAATTATTAAAATAAACCCTAGCGTTTCGTTGCTCAAAAAGCTATGATCAAAATCGTATCGTTTTTATCGTATTTCATTATCCGAAATATTTATTCGAATTATTATCAACCCATATTAATTATTAAAACTCTCCGAAGATCAAGTACGCATTTATTACACATAAACACATAAAAGTTAAATAATCGCAGTTAAATAAACTAACGGAAGGTTAACGAAAGTAACGGAAAAATCAGGGTTGTTACAGTAGTTTTCATTATAAACATCCTCGATATTTCTGAAGATATTTTCATAGCTATTCTTATCTGAAATCATTTATCTTTTTACGAAATCAGTGTTATATCAGAAAGAAAACTATTTTAGTTTCTAAATTCTGAAATATTCGAATTTAAAGTATGAATGCTTTTGAAGTAGTGTTGGAAATTGATGCATGAGTTAGTATAATATAATGACACTTGATCAACGTGATTATATTACAGTAAGTCATGCTGAGTTTCTAATGGAACGTGATGATTCACAGACCCTACCGTCATCATGTGCCATGTTACACGACTCTTACATCCTATCTAATCTCTAAACATATCAAGAACATATTATCTTGATAGTTCTATCTTTTTCTTGAATTCTGGAAATCAACCATGACTACATCACCGGTTAAGACGAACCTGCATTTAATCATTTCACTCTTTTGCGATAGCTTCACATAAATGAATTGTTTTGTCCATATTACTCAATGATGATAAAACTCTAAATTTCAACTCGTATGCGTCATAAAAACATACTTATTGTCAACCATGACCATCCCAATCAAATTTCGAGACGAAATTTCTTTAACGGGTAGGTACTGTGACGACCCGGGAATTTTTGACTAAATTTAAACTTAATCTTTATATGATTTCGATATGATAAGCAAAGTATGTAATGTTGAGTCTAGAAAATTTTGAAACGATGTTCATATATTCAATTGACCTTCTACTGCTCTCGACAATTCATGAACAATTAATTGTAGATAGATATGTGTGTATGTATATATAAATAATAATTCGAAATATAATTTGAAGTATTATATGTTGTTGTTATTAAAAATTAATAAAATAAAAATAGGATATTATAATAATTATTATTTAAAATATATCTTTAAATATAAATAAAGTATATTAAAAATAAATATTAAATGATTGTAATACTCATTTGATGTCCCGATTGATATTAAGTAAGTTAAATTCAAACATATATGATTTTAAAAGAAACGGTGATTCGAAAATGAGTTCTATAAATTTTAGACTTATTAAAAATATATTTAGGAACTATTTATTGAGTTTTAAATTTTTTTTTTTATATTTTACTTGGGGTTGGGAGTCAATAATTAATGTAATTTTTATTTAATAGTTAATGCTCGAATTTTATACTATAATGACCAAAATAAATAAATGGATTTAATTTAAAATTTTGGGATTTTTAGGAACACTTTTATATATTAACTGTTTAGCAATGGACACGATATACCACTAGGTGTTAAAAGTGTCGATAGAAACAATTCAAATAATTCGATGGCTAACTGTTTCATTTCAAGAACACGTTTTTAATTATTATTATATTATTTAGTTTACTAGTTTTTGATTGAATGTTAGCACACTTTCTTTTAATATATATACATATCATATTCATGAAGTTACACTTACACTGCCCACTCTACAATTTCTTCTTTGTGATATTCTAACACCACCTTCCATCACAACCCATATCACACCCAAAACCATTCACTACTACTAGATTTATGTTCCTGTTGCGGGGTTCTATGTCGAGACCAAACCCAAAGGAGTTTGGTCGATTCCTTGTTACCTAAAACTGATGCAGTCGCTAAACAAACATCATAGTTGCAACCACCAAAACCACCGAGATCACTACCATCGTGAACCTATTAGAACTACCATCACCCTAATCACCACCTATCATCATCAAGAACACCATAACAAACCATCACCAATTCACTTTGATCATAACCCCACGACCACTACCACCTTCTTGTTCGGTTTAAACCATCGTGAACCACCCATTAAAGCACGACACCCACTTCAAAACCTCACCACCTTGAAAACCCATATCAATTATACTACTATGGCTGTCTGTTTCTTCCTGTTACAGCCACCACACTCACCATATCTATCGATTGAGTTGTGATAGTGATAAGATAATCAACAAACTGATACAGTAGCTTTCTGTTTCTTTATGTTCAACAAAAACGAACCATTTAAAACACCCAACTTTAATTACTCGCTGCCTTTTACTGATTTCAGCTGCTACATCATTTTTTTTACGACAACCACTAAACCTCAATTGCTCACATGACTGTTATAACTTTATGTTTCTGTTTCATATTTTTTTTTTAAAACCATGAACGATTGAGTGAGGATGATGAATCAAGGTCGAATTGGCTGTTGTTCGTGGTTACAGTAACGGCTTTAAACAACCATCTTTAATCACCAATTAAAAACCCATTTAAACACCTCATCATAGTATTCTCTCCTTCCATGATTTCACGTTCATATACTTCTGCTTTCGGTCACTAACAACCTCCCATCACTCCTTTGTTACTAGCCTGTTACACTTATCTTTTTCTGTTTCAATCAAAACCATCGCACACACTTGCAACAATGACGAATGGTTCATTGATGATGATGAAATAATGACGATTATGTTGATAAAGATGATACATAAAATAATGAAAGTGATGATGATGGTTACGGGTATGAGAATGATGATGGATCACGATAAGATTCACAAATGATGATGGATGATTCGATGATGATATCATGATGATACAGGAATGCTGCAACTTGTCTTTTATTTTATTTTTTTTTTGTTTTCCCTTCGCTACTGCAGCAGCAAACCAAACAGATTAAAACCCTTGGGCCGTTCAATGTTAACTAGACTTGATTCTTGGGCCGTAATTTGGTATTGGGCCAAGACCCAACTAAACTACATCTGGACTGAAACCGTTACTGATATGTAATATCGGTTAAATAAATATACGGGATAGAATAAATCAGAAAAGTAAGCGACAGTGGAATGGTTCGGTGGGTTGTTGGAGAGCGAGACATCGCGGGTTCGAGCCCGGGGTTTGACATTATTTTTTTGCCTATTTCCCTTGAGGTAGTTATATTTCTATTATTTTGATTATTATTATTATGATGATTATTATTATTTGGTTAAAAATGAATTAAAGATTATAATGCAAACTATAAATAAGATGTGATTTAAATGAAGTATTATCATTAATCATTATTAATAAAATTATTATTATTATTATTATTATTATTATTATTATTATTATTATTATTATTATTATTATTATTATTATTATCATAACAAACAAAAATTTCTATGAATATATATATTATAAGATATTAATATAATTATGTATGAAAAACATTAATACATTGTAGTATATCATATATAAAAATAAATGTATTCAAATTAGTAATTAATATAACTTAAAAATTTAGTTGTTCGATTACAAGTATATGTGTTAATATATATACTTGATATAGGTTCGTGAATCCAAGGCCAACTCTGCATTGTTCAGTTCCGTCGTATGCATATTTTTACTACAAAATATCATATAGTGATTTCATTTGCTCCCTTTTACTCTTTACATTTTTGGGACTTAGAATACATGCGCTATTTTTATAACTGCTTTATTAAATACTTTTGAAATATATTTTGAACTGACAATACATGAAATGCTTTTATAAATGTTTGACGAGATAGATACAAGCAAAACATTCCTCGAATGAATTATTATGCGGACAGATATTCTGTGGATTTTTATTGAATTAGTTAGATGTGATAATTGCCACTAATTGTTGTGAATATTTTCCCCTGATTATTATTGCTTGATAGCCTAAGAATTAGAAATGGGTATGGCCCTAATTCACGCGAATCCTAAAGGTAGCTACCGGGTTTAACACCCCCACCCAGAATGTTCACTAGACGGAAGAGCTAGTGGGCGTGGTATTTAGTACTTCGAAGTTTATATATTATACAGACGAGATGTTCTATTTTGGGGATATTATTGATGCGCATTATATGTTAAGGTCGGTTACCATGTTGAGCAATGAAATCAAAATGAATGTTATGTATCGAGAGAATGATTTTTATACATAGGTTATGTGTATTATTTTTGTGCACGAGATATGTGCACGATTATTTAAAAATCGCGAGGCAACCTACGGGGGAGAAAAGGATACGAACCTACTCTGCTAAGCATTATGAAAAATGGTTTCGTACACGAGATAGGTGTACTCTATTTGAATCTTGTGGTCTATCAAAATGATGAAGTTTATTGTTTACGATAAACTTATGAACTCACCAACCTTTTGGTTGACACTTTAAAGCATGTTTATTCTCAGGTATGAAAGAAATCTTCCGCTGTGCATTTGCTCATTTTAAAGACATTATTTGGAGTCGATCATCGCAATGGGACCAGATGTTGGTGACTTCGTCCAGATGGATTAGGACGGGGTATGACATTGACAAAGTTTGTTACAACCATGAAAGGGACATGTGCCACGTCATCATTCCCTCCATAACATCTATAAATACACAAGTGAAATCCTTCATTTAGACAATAGTGGATGCATGAACGTTACTCTGCCAAAATCAATTGCGACAACGTCACTCCAGTGGTTAACTTAATTCCGATTGGTGCTCCAATCACCATCCGAGTTAATCCACACTAATATATTAACTTATTCGATCCCGATCAAATAAGGTTAATCCACTTGGTTGTTTTACGCCCTTGGAATCCAGATTCCAAATCGGGGTTTGCACAATTATTGGAGTTAAAACAATCAACCTACTCTTTTTCCCAAATTAAGCACTAAAACCCGAAATCTCATTACACTAGACAATTTTGGTTTGATCAAATGGCACCACCTAAAGGTACGAACAACACAGTGATACCAAGTAGCGAAACGGCAAGCAAGAAAGGTACGAACGACGATGTTCAGCCACCTTTGAACAAGGGAAGATGACCACCGGTGGAACCACCTCAACCTCAAAAGCAGTCAATCGCTCACATTCACTCCGGTGATGCGTCGGGATATGAGATGAATGTCTCCGACGACGATGAGGATACACATGAGGGATCACCGCTCAGTGGAGACAGGTCGAAGCTCGACACTCTTGGTCTCAAAACTGGTGGATCAAGCGGCATCAGATCGTCCCAGAATGACACCGACATGATTACCAAAATGATCTTAGTCGACGTTGAAAAGCAAGTAATCGAAAATCTGAAGTCCATGATGAATGATAACGGTCTAGCAGAAAGGCAACAATCCCAAACTCTAGGCGTTCTGAAAACTGGTCCGATGCTAAGCATCGGTACGGGAGGTGGAGGTGTTAACAAGGATGCCATAAATGCATGGTTGACCGAGCTCCTTATGCAAGCTGCCCCGCCGGCGTCCAAACATTCCCGGTCACAACCCGCCGTCCAGGGGACAGCACTCGAAAATCTCTTTGCATTAATCACCGGTAACAAAGCAAAGCGACCGGTTGAGACGTCAGCTACTAGTCAGAAGTTGTACGAACGAATCGCTAGCTGCACGCTCCCCGCTAACATTGTCATACCGGTCACTTTGGGGGTGTATAACGACTCCACAGACCCGGACGATTTCCTGCAAATCTTTGAGGGTGCTATGAAAACCCAGCACTGGAGTGACGAGGTGGCATGTCATCTCTTTCCGACGGTACTATAGTCGGCCGCCAGGGAGTGGTTTGAAAGTTACCACCTAACGGAATCACTTGCTTCGTGGACTTGCGAGAAAAGTTTCTCATGCAATATCATAACCTCTGCCGACACACATATAAGCATCTGTATGCTCATGAAATCTCAATGTACCGGGGAGAGAAGATTGAGAGCTTCATCACGAGGTATATGCTGGAATGTCAGAAAATCCCAGGACTCCCGGAAACACAACAGATTTCCGGATTTATCACATACCTGGACAAAGATGCACACTCGTCACTCGTCTCGGAACTCCGTTGGAACATCCCGGGTACATTTGCAGACGCCGTAACAGTAGCCAGGCAATACCAACACTCGGGAAGGGAGAGACAGGCTGGGTATCATCGAGAAGAGAGGAAAAGAGAAGAAGAGAGAATAAGCGACAGCAGGCACCACCATGACAGTAGTAGGCGCAGCGAAAGCCACAGCAAACATCACAATAGTCACGGAAAGAGTCATGACAGCCATAGGCATGACAAGAGCAACCAAAAGCCGTATGATAAAGGGTCTCTAATCGACAGTCTCTCCAAAACTCCAAGGGAGATACTGTTAACGGAACCCGTGAAAGCAAAGTTTACTCCTTCGGCACCACTGCTGTGTTGTATTATCTTTCTTTCCTGTTTGAACTAGCCAAGAACAAACATCAAATACTACCATTATACGTTGCTATATTACTATTTTGTAATTAATCGAATCCAAATACCCTCTGCTGTGAAATAAGCTTCGATGCAACTATCATTCAACAAAATCCATTTAAAAGCCCTGACTACATACAGATTTATAATGAGCTACAGTCAATGATACCCAAAATCATATGGACTCACTTGAAATTGAAATTCGAACTACAATTGAAATCGTAACATACCGATAGAAATTGTGTGCTTGAGGGATGATGATGAGTATTGATTGATTGAGCGATGATGATGAATCAAAGACCTGCTATACCTCGATGTTGATTGTTTAATCGATTGATCGATTAAATAATCGGAGGTCCCATGAACCATGATTCATGCTACGTTTTAGACTTATGCCTTCTCGATCTGTTTGTAGCTGTCACCAAACACACAGATTTATTTTTTTCTTTTCGTTTCCAGTTCCAGCCGACAGAAGACAGGATGTATTTTTTTTTCTTTTTCAGACGCCTTAATTAATTGATATTTGGGTTGCCATTTTTTTTTTTATTACTTGGGCCTATTGAGTTTACTAAATGGATTTAGCTTTTTGGGTTTGAGATACTATTGTTGGGCCGAGAGTTATGATAGTATTCGGTTGGGCTATAACTTGAATCGGTTTATACTTGGGCCGAGACACAACTGATTTACGATTGGGTTGAGACAGATAGAACGTGATATAAATAAGTGAGTTACAAATTAATTCAGAAAAACTGACCTGGACTGATGGTTAAGGCTATTATTGGGTTAACGAGAGGTCGTGGGTTCGAATCCGGGCTATGGCGTTTATTTTTTTAAAAGCTTGTCTTCAAAGGTTGTATTCTATTATTATTATTATTATTATTATTATTATTATTATTATTATTATTATTATTATTATTATTATTATTATTATTATTATTATTATTATTATTATTATTATTACTATTACTATTACTATTACTATTACTATTACTATTACTATTACTATTATTATTATTATTATTATTATTATTATTATTATTATTATTATTATTATTATTATTATTATCATTATTTTAGTATTATTATAATAAACAAATGGTATTTATATAAAATATATTTTTACATATATCCTAACTATACTAATATTACATTTTGATTTAACTAAAATGTTATTATCATAAAATATTAATTAAGTTATAAATAATAGATAAATACATTTTAATATAATCATATATATAATTATCTAAAATATATAAAATAGTTATAATTAAACTATTTATTAATATAACATACAAATTATAAAATATATTAATATTAATATATAAAACTTGTTTAAATGTTATTATATGTGTTAATATATATATAAATGATATAGGTTCGTGAATCCGAGGCCAACCCTGCATTGTTCAGTTCCGTCGTATGCATATTTTTACTACAAAATATCGTATTGTGAGTTTCATTTACCTTTTTACCCTTTATATTTTTGGGCTGAGAATACATGCGCAATTTTTATAAATGTTTTACGAAATAGACACAAGTAATCGAAACTACATTATATGGTTGAATTATCGAAATCGAATATGCCCCTTATTATTAAGTCTGGTAATCTAAGAATTAGGGAACAGACACCCTAATTGACGCGAACTCTAAAGATAGATCTATCGGGCCCAATAAGCCCCATCCAAAGTACCGGATGCTTTAGTACTTCGAAATTTATATCATGTCTGAAGGAGGATCCCGGAATGATGGGGATATTCTATATGCATCTTGTTAAGGTCGGTTATCAGGTGTTCAATCCATATGAATGATATTTTGTCTCTATGCATGGGACGTTTATTTATGAGAAATGAAAATCTTGTGGTCTATTATAATGATGGAAATGTTTATTTATTTTAAACTAATGAACTCACCAACCTTTTGGTTGACACTTGGAAGCATGTTTATTCTCAGGTATGAAAGAAATCTTCCGCTGTGCATTTACTCATTTTAGAGATATTACTTGGAGTCATTCATGACATATTTCAAAAGACGTTGCATTCAAGTCGTCGCGATCATCAAGATTATTAATAAGTCAATTATAGTTAGATATATTATGAAATGGTATGTCTGCCGTCAACTTTTGATGTAATGAAAGATTGTCTTTTCAAAAACGAATGCAATGTTTGTAAAATGTATCATATAGAGGTCAAGTACCTCGCGATGTAATCAACTGTTGTGAATCGTTTATAATCAATATGGACTTCGTCTGGATGGATTAGAACGGGTCCTTTCACACATCATGTCGTAGGCAGAGATAAACGCCATATAGAAGTTCTGCATGAAGCAATTGTGTGCTTCTAGTGCAGGAAGCTTCGCGAATTCATGACGAAGCTCGTCAGGTATCACTAACTTCATTTGATGGCGTTGATCTAACGCCGCAGAAGAGGAATTGCAGGTATAACCTGACAATTCGTTAACTCTCACCCCATAGGAGTCGGGTGGAGTGCGGAATAGCTCAGTAATTTGGTCAACGGTGCCAGGGCTTGGGAAGATTGGGTCACCGATTGCCTCACCTGCGATGAAATTTTTTTTTTTTTTTTTTTTTTTTGTGAATTAGCGAAGGAACATAAAAGGTGCAAATGTTATGATAAGGAGGTAATATTCTTGGCTTACCCATCTGCTGCTCAGCCTCATAGTCGGATGTAAACGGATTCTCAAAGAAAGTAATTTCGCATTGTTTTAACTTTTTGCTTTGAGATGACGGAGGTTTCTCGTATGGTCGTTTGGCGGAGCCTGGTTTGGTGAGGGGGGGTTTTGTTGTTAAGTCGACAACTGGAATTGATTGCCTTTCTTTCCCAGATGAGGCTATCGGCTTTGACTCTGGACTTGTTAGTAGCTTCGTAATAAGGGTTTTAGGGTTTAATTTGCTATCAACTTCGTCGATTTTCATTTTTGGTGGTAAAGGAGTTGTGAGTAATGTAAAAGTTGTGGAGATTGGCTGCAAATTTGATTAATTGCAAATGTTTTAAGTGGCGAGTAAGGATTTTGTGATTGTTGATACCAATATATATATATATATATATATATATATATATATATATATATATATATATATATATATATATATAGAAGGATTGGGAATGTTAATCGATTATGATTTAGTATCCATCATGTTGATTTAACGGTAATATTTTTCACCAACGGATAGAAACGGTAACTTTGTTTAATCTAACGGTAACAAAGGCATAGCGAAATGATTCAATGCAGTTCGCAGTCATAAATAACTGCGAAGTTTATTTTTAGAGTTTATCATGCTACATTTTTTATGAAAAATGTACCATAATAAACTGGGGGGACTTAATCATATACATAGCATTGTATATGTATATTTTATTTGCTAAAGGCTAAAAACAGAAGTTACGCGAAGTTTATTTAAAGAACTTGACATATCCTCTGAAAGTTAAGATAGCGGATAATATGGCGCATTGATAAAAGATTACGGATTATTTTCGCTAAGTCAGTGCGGATGAATAAACAATCCGCATACCGCGAATATTCTGGAAACTATAAATAGAGAGCATGGCCTCTAATTTATAGGTTGTTGATTCTCTGCCATTTGCCCTAACCTTTGTAATTTTTACTTGTGACTTTGCCCAAGGAACTTTTACATTGAGTTAAGGTGAATCATGCTAATTAACAATCAAGACCGGTCGGGGTGGTTGATCACTTGATTGATAAAGTGAAAGACGATCATCAGGGCCCAAAACAATCATCAAACATCCCATTTACCATCTTAATATCATTGCACTCAGTCCTTAATTAAGTATCTTTAATATAGGATTAATCATATATATATATATATATATATATATATATATATATATATATATATATATATATATATATATATATATATATATATATATATATATATATATATATATATATATATATATATATATATATATAGGGGCAGGATCAATGGGGAAGTAACCAATCAGGGGGAAGCGGGGGGAAGCAAAAAAAAAAAAATTCATTTTTTTGAAAAAAACTTTGTTCACGAACATTATAGATTGGATGAAAATAAGAACATTTAGAAAAGACACTTCGTGATGAATATTATTATTTTGGCGGGAAAACGATCGACAAAAATAACATTCAAGATAATATTGTTCGTGAAAAATGTTAACGTTTTTTTTCCATGTTTTGTGAAGTAAAATTTAGCCCGATTTAGAGTTTAGGGTTTAGGGTTTAGGGTTTGGTGTTTTGGGTTTATTCCATAAACCCAAAACACCAAACCCTAAACCCAAAACCCTAAACCCTAAACTCTAAACCGTTCGTGTTAAAAACTCAATCTAAACCCTAAATCTAAACCCTAAACCCTAAATTTCTAAACCCTAATATCTAAACCCTATAAACCCTAATATCTAAACCCTAATGTCTAAAACCTCAACATACGCTCGAAAAACACGATAATTGTTATATATTACTTCTTCGAGCGTTTTCCCGCCAAAATAATAACATTTATCACGAAGTGTCTTTTCTAAATGTTCTTATTTTCATCTAATCTATAATGTTCGTGAATAAAGTTTTTTCAAAAAACGAAAAAAAAAAAAATTTGCTTCCCTCCGCTTCCCCCCGAATGGTTACTTCCCTCTTGATCCTACCACTATATATATATATATATATATATATATATATATATATATATATATATATATATATATATATATATATATATATATATATATATAAAATTTAATTTAGAACATCGCAATTTCACGACTCACTAATTAGTTGATCTTCAAATAATACTTTAATTTGCTGACAATATCAAATATGTAAAAAAGTATCTATCCATTCTATTCACAAACATCAATACTCGAATTTGCGACAATGAATTGCAATATATAATCATAAAAATAAAAGATTATTTTACTAACTATAATTCTAGCCATATTTTGTACAAGTATATGTATCCGGTACTTGTTGAGTGCATTCTATCTTATTAAAATGTCTTGTTATGAGATTTCCCAGACTATGTTTGGCTTGGTGCTTTAACAATATTATATATTATATATTATATACCTATATCTAAAAGACATATGTCAAATGAATAGTGATCAGGGATAATTCCGACTTCGCACTTTTTATTATTATTATTATTATTATTATTATTATTTAACCTCAGACTTTCTCCAAAAATTCAAATCGCCCCCCAAACAGGAGGGTAAAGTGTCAAATAACCATTTTCATAAAAAATCATAAACAAACTCCCCCAAATCTTCAACGGGCCATATCTTCTCGCTCGCAACGAGTTAAATTTTTCCAACACCATCGTTAAACTCGAAAAAAATTTAGGAACAAAATGTCACTAACTATACGCAAAACGGTCGCTTTTTAAAAATCGCTGAATATTTGGGGTACTTTTTATACACGTTGATTTTGCGTTAAATTTTTAAAAGTCGACAACTCCATAGCGAAACGCGGAGATGCACATATATTGTTAATTTAACATAACATTTAAATCTTTCACGAGCTATACCTTTTAGTTCGACTCGAGTTGCGCTTCAACGACATCATCGTTAGCCACGGAATAATTTTACAAACTAAACGCAATAAAATACATTGAAAATCGAATCCCCGCCGCGAAGCGAGGGTTCGAAAACTAGTTATTAGTATTAGTACTATGTTTTGTAAACAGTTCGATGGTTGATTAAAATAGTTGACGTGTTACTTTAAAAAAAAGTACCAAATAATCCCTACTAAAGAGAAATGCTTCTACTCGAATTAAAAAAAAGGGGAGGAGAATCATAAATCAAAGTACAGTAATAGTGTTTACGAGATTCCTACAGTTTCGACTTTTCTTCCACGTATAATTTAGTGCTTTGATATTAAAAATCCCGGTCATGTGACCACCGCTTTTATCCGTGGAGGTCACAATTCACCAAATATTATTTGGTTTTAGTTGATTTGAACCTTTCATTTAGATAAAGTATGTTATCCATATATTTTAAACGTGTTATATTAAAAGTGTCATCCATATAACTCTATAAAGTATGTTTGATCATTTAAAAAAAATAGAAAATAATAAATAAACTCACACACTCATATACCAATTAATCCACGAATACATACATGTCTACTCCACCCATGACTTGAATTCCCCCAACCTCTTGGTTGAAGTGATCACATCAATACTGCTATGCCAATAACCATTTGATATATATGTTTGATTGTGTATGAATAAAACTAGGTTGTGTACGGATCAATCCCCTTACTTCTATAGTTATTTTAATCTTATATTTAAACATAACGTAGAGTATGGAGTCCTGACATCGTTGCAAGAGGTCTCAGGTTCAAATCTAAATGTGGCCAGAAAAAGGTTGGATACAACCATGAAGTAATCCTGATAAGTTGCGTACAGTAAAGTATGATGTCGGATTACTCGCTCTTCCCGTGTTACAACTTTTATTTAAACATAGAGTAAATATATATTATAAATAATGAGTTCAAAATATGTAATTTCAAAATGGAAATTCGGTTGAATTTATATGTCATTAGCTATTTTCATATTTAACTAAACATTTTTTTTATCTAAATATTAAATAATACGGAGTATTATTATTTAGAAAGTCGGAAGCAAATTAAGAGATTAATTACGTATAATATTTGTTAAGAATTCGAACAATAACTTTTATAGTTGTCGTTAACATTCTTAAAACACACTACAATTAGGTAACCGTCATCATAAAATTAATAATTCATACAATATAAAATTCGTTTTGAACCATATAAACGACAGTCCTAAAGATAGTCATCATAGTCACTGCCGTGTTTTGAAACACTTGGCGTCTTCGTAATAGCATCATCTTCAACGACTTAAAGTTCCAGAAATCTCATGTGGTGGATAACATTATGGTTATGGATGACAATGGATCGGATATGGATCGGGTGATGCCGTATTCATATTCATTTAGTTTTTGTTCATTTATATCCATATCCATATCCATATCCATATCCATTTAATTTCAGTCCATCTATTCATATCCATATCCAGTGGATTAATCGGGTTATTGAATATCCATTAGATGTTATAAAACCGTTATAATATTTTCTAATATGCGATGGAAAAAAATCGTAGTATAGTAAAAATAAACATAACATGACATAATTTTTAACCGCAAAATGTGTAATATCTGTCGAAGATAGAACATAATTATTGAAATTACTATTAAACATAGATTATGAAAAATTAAATATGTAATTTGTATGTTTATTTTGTTAGATATACGTATTTTATATGTATATATCATAGTTATTTCACTATAAAATAGGAAGTAAAATGTAAATCTAACGGTAGTACAATAGTAGTAATTATTTAAGTATATATCTGTATTTATGTATTTGTATATTCATTTCGAATTTTATTGAATATATCCATAGAAAGATGGTGAAGTGGATTATGCCTTGTGTTTCGTCCGCGTCTTATTCCATTTGTGTCAATGGGCAATTACATGGTTTCTTTAAAGGTAAGAGGGGTCTTCGTCAAGGCGATCCGATGTCTTCGTACCTCTTTACCCTTGTTATGGAAGTTCTAACTTTGATGTTGCACCGTAATGTTTCAAGGTCAGAACGTTTCCGTTTTCATCCTAAATGTGACAGGCTTCGTATTGTTAACTTATGTTTTGCGATGACTTGTTCTTGTTTTCGCATGGAGATGTTAAGTCTGTTAAAGTTATTCGTGATTCGCTTGATGAATTTAAAAGATGTTCGGGTCTAACTCCGAGTCTCCCAAAAAGTACTGTGTTTTTCTCTAAGGTTCGAGCAGCCATTAAGACTAAGATTCTTTTTATTTTACCTTTTGAGGAGGACACCTTACCTGTTCGGTACTTGGGGGTTCCATTGATTTCATCTCGGCTTATGTACAGTGATTGCAAAATCTTGGTGGATAGAGTTCGTAACCGGATTAATGACTGGAAGAACAAATTTCTCTCTTTTGCGGCAAGAGTCCAGTTGATTTCTTCAGTCCTTATGTTCATGCAGATTTATTGGTGTTCTTTTGTTATACTGTCGATGGCAATTATTAAAGAAATTGAAAAGTTACTACGTGGCTTCTTAAGGTGCCAAGGTGAGTTCAAGAATGGGAAAGCTAAGGTTAAGTGGGATGATGTCTGTATGCCTAAATATGAGGGCGGTTTGGTTATTAAACGTTTGAAATATTGGAACATTGCTTTGATGGCCACTCACTTATGGCGCTTGATGACATTTAAACAATCCTTATGGGTTCGTTGGATCCACGAGTATAGGCTTGCTGATTATAATGTTTGGGACGTGTCAATTAAACTTGACTCGTCTTTGAGTTGGCGTAAACTTCTAAACATTAGAAGTGTGGTTCATAAGTTTTTGTATTCAAAATCGGAAATGGGAAACTTGCTTCAGCCTGGTTTGACAATTGGAGTCCAGTTGGTCCGTTAGCAGACTTCATTCCTATAAATGTTATATGCAGTGCAGGCTATCGGCTTAATGCTAAGGTGTGTGATGTTATTAATAATAATGGTCCTAATTGGCCTAATGATTGGTACAATCTGTTCCCTAGTCTTCGCTTGATCAATGTGACACTTCTGTCTAACTCGCCTGACCAGCTTGGGTGGAAAAATGGTGATCAAATTGTCCATGGCTGCTCTGTTGGTATAGTATGGAACTCGATCAGACCTGCAGGTCCTATTGTTCCATGGTTCGATGTTGTTTGGTTTTCGAATTATATTCTTAAGCATGCGTTTGTTATGTGGTTGTTAATTTGGGAAAGGCTAAAGACTCAAGACAAGATAAAATCATGGGAGTTGAGATCGAATCCAAGTTTGGAGTGTCCTTTTTGTAAGAATGGGATGGATTCTCATGCTCATTTGTTCTTTGAGTGTAGTTTTACATCTCGTGTGTGGGATCGAATTCAGAGCAAGGTTCGGCTTTCATTTGCAAGTAACTGATGGCGTGATGTTTTGAATGCTATTATCAGTGCTTCTAATCGCAAGTCTGCTTCAATGGTTGTTGCTAAGCTTTGCTTTGCCGCATCGGTTTACTTCATTTGGCAAGAGAGGAATAGTCGTATTTTCAAGAAGTCTCGTCAGACTATAGACCAATTGTGTGATGTTATTTATTTGCATGTCCGGTTAAAACTGATGACAATAAAGTTTAAGTCATCCCCTAATGTGCATAGACTTAAATTAGATTGGCATCTAGGGTAAGAGGGTGGTTGTCGTGTGTTTTTTGCTTGTTGCCTTGGTGTCTTGGATGAATTGGATGAATATCCGTTAGATCGGGTGACCATTGTCTTATTGTCATCCCTAATTATGGTTAATGCTTATGATTGGTTATATTCTATATATAAGAAATCTAGGATAAACGACATCAAAATCCTTGCCCTTTTTGTAATTTTGTTGTTTTCTAACCTGTCGCTAATTTTTGCAATAAAAACTTTAATTATATTATTTTATATTAACTATAAGAAATAAGAAATAATAGTATATTGGAAGTATTATGTTAGGAAATAAGAATTGGTAGGCTAAAAATTTGTCTCTAGATTGAGATTAGAGTCATGTGATCACATTTTCAATAAAGTATTAGCCCCAATTAGTTAAAGTTGCATGAAATTAATATTGGGATAAGACTATTCCAAACTACTTTATATTTCTTGACCAAAAGATAAGAAGTTTCTTGCAATTGTAGAATGCAAATTTTTTATTGTTAGAATGTTGGGAGTGAGTTTGAATTGTTTAAATTCTGGATCCCTTCTTCAATGAATGAAGATGGATATTTATAATGTGTCAAAAGGTGCAACCAAGAATTGCAACATTTCATAATTGGGTATGATTAAAAGTCACAACTTTAGGCCATGTACTTGTTTGAAAGGGTGCATTAGGACACTAATAAACCCTTTAAATAAGTTCAAATACGTCCAGGAATAAAAACTAACTCTTTATGAAACGTTGCAAAACGTTTGGGTAAGAATTGCACCATTTCAGCATTCCTGCGCCCAAATGCGGCGCATTTTTTATGCCTAAGACTTTCTGTCCAAAAATGGTTCCTTTTATAACTACATATGCGACGCATCTCATTATTTGGTGCGGCGCACCAAGTGGCGGATCAAACACAAATGTGGCCCATCATCACAAAACAGCGCATCAAGTGGCGCATTTCACTCTGAATAGCCAACTATTAGTTTCACACTCACAAACCAAACCTAACTATATCTTTTTAACTCTTTGACGAACGTGTACTCCATACTCTCCAAATCCGTTCTAGAGTGTTAGAGATTGTTTCCGCTCTCAACCTAGCAGCTCCAATACACTAAAAACATGATTATTTTTTATCACACTAAAATCACCCACATATTAGTTGTAGCTTATTATTTATAATTTTATTTTTTGAACAGATTTACAATTTATATTTATTTTATTGTTTGTTTATGAATTTATTAGGATGCGTATATATACCAATTTAGTACTACTAGTTTTACGGAATACGAGTATATGATTTAATTTAATTAGATACTCCGTAATTGTTTTGTATACAGAAAGAAAATGTTTTTTTAAGGTAAGGCCCAAGTAAAAAAATCTGTTTTAAATAAGATATATACCAAATAAAAAAAGGTACGGTTGAATCGATACTGTATTAATTTCGGAGTGAGGTGGTGCTTGAAAACTAGGCCACCGACAGTCGTACTGGGGACTACCATGTCATTTTTAAAGTAAGGGCCCCAACGTCAACGTTCTTTTTATAACTTTTCTTCCACTTGGCTTCTCTACTACGTGTCCTTCCTCAGCCGCCCTCATGCCTCTCACGTGACTTCATTCCAACACTCAGCCTTGGAGTCTCTTTCTTTTTAACAGTAGCCTTGAAGTCTTTACTCTTTACTTTCTTAATGACGCTTTTAATTTAGTGAATAAATTATTGTTTCTTTATCATTTAATATAAATAAAAATTTATTTTTAGAAGACAAAGATATCATACATTCTTTTTCAAACAGAGGTAAATGCAAACAAAAGTAAATTAAAAAAAAAATAAATTAAACAACCCCCTTATATTACCTATAAATGATAATAGATCATATATAAATCGAATTATGACACATCCAACAACCCCCATATATATATATAATTCATGGGATCCGATACATTATTCAGGTTAATGGATAAGTCAAAACTGACTTTTTTGTCATGATTTATGTGTACATATGCAAATATACAATCTGATGACAACAATTATAAAATACATATAAGAATATCATTATCTTCAGAGGTGCGTTAATCGAAATATCAGTTGAATATCTAGAAAAATATCGCGCCATCAGTAATAGAAAAAATTAAAAAACTTAATGCAATAAATATTGAAAAAATGTACTAATTTAATGAAATGCTGTATATAACTTAGAGTAATTATGATATATATATATATATATATATATATATATATATATATATATATATATATATATATATATATATATATATATAAGCATTTCGGGTATAATCGCGTTCATCAATTGATTATAAATTATTATTCATATCCATATCCAATATTTATTCATTTCAATCGCACATTTATTTAAGCGGATCGATAATGAAATTGTTTTTTTTTTTTTTTTGGCTAAAAAAGTTGAATTGTATTAAATAATAGATGTTCATTAAATCAATGAAGATGCAATACAAGTTACACTGACGGAGTCAGGCTCGGTCAATATGAGAAGTACAAATTGAAAAGAAGCTAAGCTTAATAACAATAAAAATGGGTTATGATCCGATACGTAAGAGTGGAGACCATTGCAAAACTTAAGATTTGTTGCGCAAAGAAAAGTGTTTAGCTTGATAATGCGAACCAAAACCGAACGACACGTGAACTTATGATATCGGCTAAAAAGTCACGTTTTAACCTCGATATTAGCCCCATTTATGATAAAGTAATTGACTTTGTCATCTAAATAAGCATTTATTTGCTGAATTTGATAGATTATGTCATTACAAAGGCTATGTTTCAAGAAAAACTAAAAACAGATGAAAAACGAGGAAAAACGAGCAAAACCGGCTAAGACGATTAACTGACGTTTAAATTGTCATACCCCGTCCTAATCCATCTGGACGAAGTCACTAACATCTGGTCCCATTGCGATGATCGACTCCAAATAATGTCTTTAAAATGAGCAAATGCACAGCAGAAGGTTTCTTTCATACCTGAGAATAAACATGATTTCAAGTGTCAACCAAAAGGTTGGTGAGTTCATAGGTTTATCATAAAATAATAAAATTCATCATTTTGATAGACCACAAGATTTAAATGCTGCATGGTACAAATGGGCCCGAATCCTATACCCACCTGTAATGTACATGCGATATCTTTTAAATACAGTACACATTTCTCGTGTACGAAATCCATTTTTCATAAATCATAGTAACCGTATACATATTTCGTGCACAAAAATAACATACACATAACCTGTGTATAAAATCATTCTCTCGATACATAACATTCACTTTTCATTGCTTTCATAGCTTGGCTTGGTAACCGACCTTAACATATAATGCGCATAATAATATCCCCAAAACAGAACATCTCGTCTGTATAATAATCATATAAACTTCGAAGTACTAAACACCACGCCCACTAGCCCTTCCGTCTAGTGAACATTCTGGGTGGGGGTGTTAAACCCGGTAGCTACCTTTAGGATTCGCGTCAATTAGGCATGCACTAATTCTCAAAATTAGTGATGTTCCCTAATTCTTAGGTTACCAAGCAATAATAATTAGTGGAAAAATATTCATATCAATTGTGGCAATTTTCACGTCCACATAATTCAATGGTGGCAATTATCACGTCCACATAATTCATTCGAGGAATGTTTTGCTTGTGTCTATCTCGTCAAACATTTATAAAAACATTTCATGTATTCGCAGTTCAAAATGTATTTCAATAGCATTTAATAAAGCAGTTGTAAAAGTAGCGCATGTATTCTCAGTCCCAAAAATGTAAAGAGTAAAAGGGAATCAAATGAACTCACCATACTGTATTTTGTAGTAAAAATACATATGACGTCATTTAACAAGTGTAAGGTTGACCTCGAATTCACGAACCTATATCATTTGTATATTTATTAAAACATATAATCGTAGAATCACATAGTTTCATTTGTTAATATATATATATATATATATATATATATATATATATATATATATATATATATATATATATATATATATATATATATATTTATATATTATTAGTTTTATAGAATTTTATAATAACTTTCATTTAAAAATGTATGTTTATTTTATATCTTAAATTATATATTATATATGTGTTTATTTTATATAATATATATATATATATATATATATATATATATATATATATATATATATATATATATATATATATATATATATATATATATATATTTAGAATGATTAATATCTATACATTTAATTATGTTAATATATATATATATATATATATATATATATATATATATGATTAGTATTATATTTAAAATATCATTAATTTGTTATATGTAAGTATTTATATAAGTAATGTTAATAATTTTGTTATATAATTGTATGAAATATTAATATAAGCCTAGTAATATATGTACAAGATATCTATTTGTTAAAATGATGGTTTTGATAATAATGATTTATTAACAATAATAATAATAATAACTTTATTAATTATAATAATACTAATAACAAAAGTGAAAATAAAAGTTTTTAATAATAATGATACTAATAATTTTATTAATAATACTAATGATAACCATCATAATAATACTTAAAATGATAAGATTACTACTGATAATAATATTATTAATACTTATAATGATTATAATACTTATGAATACTAGTAATAATTATAACTTTAATAATAACAATAATAATAATAATAATAATAATAATAATAATAATAATAATAATAATAATAATAATAATAATAATAATGATAATAAGATAATAAAATTACTACCTCACATATAATAGGCTTCAAAAAGAATAGATTGCCATTGCCCAGACTCGAACCCGCGACCTCCCGTTATCCCAAAAGCACCACAAACCACTCCATCAAATTCTGTTTACTGTATTATTTCGTGACCCACATATACTTAACCCGTTTTGAGGAGCCCTACAATTAAATTAATCCTCGGCCCAACTACACAACTCGGCCCAAATAACAATTACAGTCCAACTAGGTTTTTAGTCTGTAATTAAATAAAAAAAAATATATACGACAGAATCAATCAATAATTTCCGGATCACCTTCATTCTCATCGCATATCATTATCATCTTATCATTGAACGTCAATCATCATCAATATCATAATTACTGTATAATCATCATCATCGGTTATATTCATCATCATAATCACTAACGTCATCACCATCCTTTGAATCACATCATCTTCTTCGTTTTATAATTTCCATTAAAATCAATTATTCATCATCATATCGAATATCATCACAGTCATTGTTATATCACAGAAATATCATGGTATCGTCTTCAGGAAGCATCACCATCATTAATCGTTTATCTTCATTATTTTACAGCAGCCGATGCAGGAACATAACAATAGCAATTAAGATAGCAGCTACAACAGTAATTATGTTTTTTTTTGGTTTTGTTCGACAAAGGGTAGAAACAACCCCAGTTGCAATTACAGCTTGAATACCAGTCAGAGATGAGATGTGTTAGTGTTCTATTTCTATTTGGTTCGAGTAGAGACATCAAAACCCAGATGCTACAGTGAAGTTGCAGGTTTGTATGAGAGTTAATTAGCGAGAATAGAAGAGTGTAAGTGGTTGTCAAACGTAACAGAAACACAGAGAGATAATGAGGTGGATGTGGTTTCATCGAACAGTAACAGAAGAAACACATAGCAGAAGAAGCTGAACAGTGATCGAGCTGTTGTAGTGGTAGAAACACACGAATAGCAGTAGCAATAACCTGGTTGTTGAGGCGGTTTGTGGTGGCTATAAGATGGTGGTTTTCGACGTTAGTGATGAAGGTTAGGGTATTATGATGGTGTTTACGAAGAAGAGGAAAAGGGAGAGGAGAGAGAGAAGTGTGGTTCTTGGTCGTGATAGTTGGTGAATATCATGGTGGTGTTCGAGTTGATGCTAACAGGAACAAAAGATAACGTTGGTGGCTCATGGTGATGGGTTTGGGTGTTGATGGAAGGAGGTGAAGGTAGTGAAGTGATGGTCTTGGTGGTGGTGGTAATGATGGTGTTAAGATGGTAAGTCAGAGGTCAATCAAAGAAGGTGTATGTGTTGTGTGATTATCGTGATCGAGCATGTACCATATATATCTTATATGAATATGTATATATATATATATATATATATATATATATATATATATATATATATATATATATATATATATATAGACCTAGATGGATAGCAAAGAAATACAATAGTGGCGGCCGGTTGTAGTGTTTGAGAAGAAGTGGTGATGACTCATGAACAAGGTAGTGTAGGTGAGTTTTGGTTGATCAAGTTTGTGGGATTGATGAAGAATAAGATGATAGTGTAGGTGTGTAATCAATATGGATATGTATATGTGTATAATATATAAACTGTAAGTTATAGTTGTGAGAAAGAATAACACAAAAAGCAATTCCAATTATTCAATCACAATTCACGGATCATTTGTTCACAAGTGGGTTATATAATAATAATTGAAATAATAATTATATAATCAAAGGAAATAAAAACGTGTGAGGAAGTTATTCGTCACCATTCGGACTGGATTTCGTGCTCTACTGTTAATCAAGTGGTGGATAAAAGTCCTCGGAAAAATGCCAAAATTTTAAATTAATTATATTTATTTATTTTGGTCATTATGGTATAAAATTCGATCATTAACTATTAAATAAAAATTACATTAATTATTCACTCCTAACCCTAAGTAAAATATAAAAAAAAATTAAAACTCAATAAATAGTTCCTAAATATATATTCTTAATAAGCCTATATATTATATAACTCATTTTCGAATCATCGTTTATTTTAAAATCACATAAGTTCATTTTTAACTCGTTTATTATCAATCGAATTACAATTTAACGTTACCGTCGTTTACTAAATAACTTCGAAATCACAAAATATCTATTCTATATATTTTATTTATATGTATGTGTTTTAAATAATAATTTTCATAATATCATATTTTTATTTTATTTTACATAATAAATTTTAATATCCACAACACATAATATTTCAATTTATATTTTCAATTATTATTTATATCTATATATATGTATATACACACACATATCTATTTACAAATAGTTGTTCGTGAATCGTCGGGAATGGTCGAAGATCAATTGAATATATGAAACAGTTCAAAATTTTTGAGACTCAACATTACAGACTTTGCTTATCGTGTCAAAGATAATGAATCTTATCGAGAGTTTGGTTTAAAATTAGTCGAAATTTTTCTGGTCACTATAGTACCTACCCGTTAAAGAAATTTTGTCCCGAAATTTGAGTGTGGTCGTCATGGCTAACAATAAAAATATTTTCATGACGAATATGAGTTGATAAATAGAGTTGTATCATTATCAAGTAATATGGATAAAATAATTTGTTTACTCGAAGCGTAGGAGTGAAGTTATCACAAAAGAGTGAAATGATTAAATGAAGTTTCGTTTTAACTTTTGACGTCATCTTGGTTGATTTCTGAAATTCAAGGGATAAAGAGAAAATCTTCGAATCTAAAAGATTTGATTCTTCGACGAATAAGGAAATTAAGATCTCTATAATTAAATATGGTGACCTGCCTCGATTACTCTGTCTGATATTTCCATTAAACTTTTTCCGTTCCATTATTCTCAGCATTCCTATACTTTCTTCCTTAGTTCATACATCCAAAAGATTGTGAAAATGCTTAATCCCATTCTAATCCTTGATATTTTCCTAATTATCATTTCTGTCATCCTTCTTTTCAATCTTCCACCAGAAAGAATTAGTTACTTCTACTATTACCTTGGGATGATACTATTCTTAATTCTACCGTGTCTTTACATTGCTATTCGTATTAATATCCACGGTTTGTAATCTCTGTGTTGTTATTGGGTTTTATGTTTTCTCTTATATTTTGGAGCTCTTTGCCTTTTTATTATCTTCTCAACCTCTAGTAGAACGAGTAATGGTTCAGAATTCGTAATTATGGAGTTTCGAATGAACTTAATGTTCTAAACAAGAAAGAACGTAATAGCACGATTTGATTTGTTAAATTACCAGAATCACTGAGAATAGAACTATCAAGTATCTATTTTCTTGATATGTTCAAAAGGTAAGTAGAATGAAAGAGTTATGTAACATGGCACATGATGACGTTATGATCTGTGAATCATCACGTTCCATTTAAAAACTCAGCATGACTTACTGTAATATAATCACGTTGATCAAGTGTCATTATATTATACTAACTCATGCATCAGTTCTCAATATTACTTCAATAACATTCATATTTTAAGCTCGTAAGTTTATAGAATATAGAAACTAACAGTTTCTATATGATGTAACACTGATAGCACGAAGAGATTAATGATTTCAGATAAGAATAGTTATAAAACTATCTTCAGAAATATGGAGGATATTTATAATGAAAGATACGATGATATCTTGGAATTTCTAATATCGAAGGATGGTGAAGAAAATTTGTCCGCAATAGTTTAGAGTCAGAAGCAATGTATTCGCTAAAGATTTCATCAAAAACAGAATCATCAGGATTCTTAATGTACAAGTTTAGTCCTTGTGATTTGTTCAGAGACTCCTTCATGGCTAGCTCAATATGTTTTTCAGTACCAAATTTTCTATCGAGCGTTCCTAACACTCCTTTCTTTATCATCAAACTTTTGGCCATTTAGACCATCTACCATTTTTCTATTTCCTCTACATTTAATGCTACGATATCTGAATCATCGGTTATTAATCCGAGGTGGTTTCAGGAGAATTGTGTTTTTAAATGATTAAACACTGATGGTAATATGGTGGAATATGAAAGGTTCCCCAGTAACAATAAAAGAGCACTCAGATATATCAAGATTATAATAAGGTTGTTTCGAACGCAAAGTCGAAGTTGACTTACTGGAGCTGTGACAAAACTGACTATTGTGAAAAAGAATTGCAATGTTATTTTCTGTAATAACAATGCCAAAGGAGCTAGCACAGATACATGTTAAATGTTTACTCAGGTTCCGAGAGTTTTCAAGTGCATAACTATATGCATCTATCTCTTCTTACGTAGATGAAGTGCGGTTGGTTCATCCTCCCGATTGAGGTGTTTTCAAGAATCATGAAAGGTTTGAACGCAGATTGTAATCGTCAATATACAAATGAGGTTTAAGTTGAAATCAAGTGGCAAACTTGAAGAGATGTTTAGTTGCATATGTTATAATCAATATTTTAATTCATTTTAATTGTCCAATGTTATTAGTCCATAGTCGATAGTCCACAGTTAACAGTCCAATAATTCATATATAGTTTAATTTATAATATTCGAATTAATTAATATGTATCGTGACCCGTGTACATGTCTCAGACTCGATCACAACTCAAGCTATATATATTATTGTAGAATCAACCTCAACCCTGTATAGCTAACTCCAACAATACTGCATATAGAGTGTCTATGATTATTCCAAATAATATATATAGATGCGTCGATATGATATGTCAAAACCTTGTATACGTGTCCCGATATTATATGCGTAAATAACAGTATTTAAATGACGATAAATAAAGTGCGTAAAATAAATAACAGAAATTAAATGACGATAACTAAAATTGCAAGAATATAAATTGCAATAAATAAACTGCGGTAAATAAATTGCGATAATAAAATGTAATAACGAATTAACAGTTAGCTAGGAACAGTTAGCTAGGATTTTGTTAGCGTGGATTCTTAACAAAATTTCTCATAGTTAATTTGTTTGTTTCTAACAAATTTTATTTTGTCCAATGTTTTCTTCATTATGCCACTTGTTGGATTCTGATAGGTCAAAATCCAAATATGAAATTGAATGAAAATGGTTATTCTGCGGTGAACGGATTCGTATATAAGTGGATGTAAGTAGAATGGTAGATGACTGTTGAATCAGATTCGAAGAATGTACAATGTAACTTATTAATGTGAAATCTAAATATTCCTCGGGTATTACCTACCCGTTAAAATATTTTCACCATTAACAGTTTGTACGAAAGAATTTTTTTTATTACAATCTTTATGAAAATATATATACATATATATTTTCTTCAGATGTAATCATGGATTTAATGAGTCAATATGATATTAAACTCATTTGATTTTCGGTTTGAGATAGAATAAATAATTTCTAAGACTTTAGAGATCACATAATCGCCACGAATAATGAAGATAATTGATGTAGATCAATACGTAGAACGGTGATTATACTCGAGGTACAGAATGAGATGTTGAGGCATGGATTGTTGATGGTACTGGTGCTGTTATTGATGGTACTGTTGGTGCCGGTGATGTTGCTGAAGCTGGTACGTTTTGTGTCATACCCCGTCCTAATCCATCTGGACGAAGTCACCAACATCTGGTCCCACTGCGATGATCGACTCCAAATAATATCTTTAAAATAAGCAAATGCACAGCGGAAGGTTTCTTTAATACCTGAGAATAAACATGCTTTCAAGTGTCAACCAAAAGGTTGGTGAGTTCATAGGTTTATCGTAAACAATAAAATTCATCATTTTGATAGACTATAAGATTCAAATATAGTACATCTATCTTGTGTACGAAACCATTTTCATAAATCTTAGTAACCGTACACATATCTTGTGCACAAAAATAACATACACATAGCCTATGTATAAAATCATTCTCTCGATACATAACATTCACTTTTCATTGCTTTCATTACTTGGCTTGGTAACCGACCTTAACATATAATGCGCATAATAATATCCCCAAAACAGAACATCTCATCTGTATAATAATCATATAAACTTCGAAGTACTAAACACCACAATCACTAGCTCTTCCGTCTAGTGAACATTCTGGGTGGGGGTGTTAAACCCGGTAGCTACCTTTAGGATTTTCGTGAATTAGGGCCATACCCGATTCTAATTCTTAGGTTACCAAGCAATAATAATCAGGGGAAAAATATTCACAACAATTAGTTGCAATTATCAAGTCCACATAATTCAATAATAATCCACAGAACTTCTGTCTGCATAATAATTCATTCGAGGAATGTTTTGCTTGTGTCTATCTCGTCAAACATTTATAAAAGCATTTCATGTATTCGCAATTCAAAATGTATTTTAAAAGCATTTAATAATGCAGTTGTAAAAGTAGCGCATGTATTTTAGTCCCAAAAATGTAAAGAGTAAAAGGGAATCAAATGAACTCACATCTTGTATTTTGTAGTAAAAATACATATGACGACATTGAACAAGTGTAGGGTTGACCTTGGATTCACGAACCTATATCAGTTGTATATATATTAACACATATCCCAATTAACCAACTAAGTTTACTTATATCTTATAATTTATTAAAATTAGTATTTTATTGTTAAATCAAAATTTGTTATATGTAAATATTTATGTAAATAATGTTATTATGTTGGTAGTAATAATAATATTTTAATAATAATAATAATATTAATATTAATGATAATAATAATATAGTAAAAAAAATAATGTAACTAAAATTATATATAAAAATCATGTTAATGAAAATAATAATAATGATAGTAATAATAATGATAGTTTTAATAATAATGACAATAATAATAATAATAATAATAATATTAATAATAATAATAATAATAATAATAATAATATTAATAATAATAATAATAATAATAATAATAATAATAATAATAATAGTAGTAGTAATAATAATAATAATAATAATAATAATAATAATAATAATAATAATAATAATAATAATAATAATAATGAAAATGAAAATGAAAATGAAAATGAAATCTATGTTTACTACCTTTAAACAGCTTTTCCCCAAAAAAAAATGCCCCATACCTGGCTTGAACTCATGACCTCTCAGTTAAACACACATGCCCATATCTATCACTCTGTATCTCATTTTACTGTTTTAATAACCCATTAAATTCTTTTAATCTTAAATTCTACTGTCTTCAATATACAAAACTTTCTTATCTTCATCAGACATTCACCTTTTGGCCCAACAGGAACACACAATAGAATCGGCCCAATCAATTAGGCTAGTTCTCGGCCCAGCTGAAATTTAAAATCGGCCCAATAGATATTCGGCCCAACTGCTTCAAAATCCCAAGTTTTCACAGCATCTCTTTTCTAAAAAAATAATTGTAATAGTCTAGTTTCGAACCCAAGACCTCTCGATCCCCATAAACACTCCTCACCATCCTTACATTCCTGATTTTCTGAATAAATTAGATTTCAATTAAAAATAATCCGCCTTTTTCTGTTTTCTAATATCTTCTTCAAAGACAACCCAGAACTATTCATTATTATACTTCATCAAACTTCATAACATCATCATCTTCATCGTCCTTGTGATCATCATCGTGATTATATTCATCATCAATAAAGTATCGAGTTTACCATCATAATCAATCATAATTATCATGCTCTAATTATCATACAATCCTCTTCATCATATAATTATCTTAACCGTAATCATCTTCCTCTTATATCATCGCCTATATCGTTATCTATATCTAATCATCATCAAGATTCACATTATCGTAGCACCACTGAATCATCATACGATTTGCTCATAACCTATGTTATTACCAACTCTAAATATCATTATTTATCCTAATCATCGTCGTACCTAAATCACATCATCACTCGGATCATCATCACCTAATTACTTCAAAATCATAATCAGCATCTACCTATAGGTTTTACTGTTTTCATCATCACAGCCCACTTCATCTCTTCTTCGGCTCGAAACTAAAAGTCCAATAGGTTTTAAAGGATCCATAATAATAGTCCATTAAATTGATCCATCAGACTAACCCATTTTCATAAATCAAGAAGGGATTTTCGTTGTAATTGAATTAGAAAGAACCAAGATTTGCGGCAGTCTTCATTTATTATTTATTATTTATTTATTTATTTATTTTTTTATTTTTTTTAAAAGACGCCTAGTGAGTGGTTGTCTGCCAGCAAATTTCCTTCTAATCCCACATGTACTATAATATTATGTATATTCATAATCAAGTTGTCAAACCTCTTTATCAATAAAGTGAAAATCGTTGTCTTCTGTCTTCTTGCATATCCGTTCCCATCCCACATGCATATAAGTAAAGTATATCATGGTTTTGATGTTTGTTTGAATCAAAACAAAAAAAAAATATAGTAGCTGCAGTAGTATAGCCATGGTGTACGTGTGGTGGCCCGTTTACAAAGACAATCAAAACAAAAGGATGTAATGATGTTCGTTTCAGTTGGAAATAGAAAGGATACAGAAAATAGGATCAAGAAGTAGTAGGAACAAGTTATGTAGCGTTAGTAGCGAGTAATAAGGTGACTTAAAGTGTTGTTTGATGTGGTTGGGTTCGAACAGGAAACAAAGTATGCAGGTGGTGAATGTTGAAGTAAGAGTTAATCAAGTAAGTTTATTCGAACCATTTAAACATAAAACAAAATATGGAGGATGAGAGAGATAGATAGAGATATAGAAAGGTTTTGGTGGTTTTGGATTCGGTTGTGGGTTTCGTTTTAGGTTGTGGTTCAAACGAACAATAGGTACAACAGTCTAAAGGGGTGTTCGAGTCTGGTTACAATAGAAACGAAAAGCATTAACAATGTGCGTGGTTCATGAAAGTCTTAATAATGGTTTTTCATCTAACTAGAAATCAAGAAGAGAGAAGTTGCAGGTGGTGGTTTCGTAGTGGTGTAAAAGGTGGTGATCATGGGTTTCATTGTTTAGAAGTTCGTGATTAATAGTCATAGCATAAATCAATATTAGAAATTGTTCGATCATCGAAAAAAAATATATTAATGGGTTAGGGTGATTACAAGGTGGTGGCATGGTGAAGAAGAAAGGAAAAAGAAAAGAAAGGATTTAAGAGTGGTGAAGTTAGTCTATCGATAGATATAGAGACAGATACATAATTCTTGCAGTGATATAAATAAAAAAAATGAATTGAATAAAGTAGTGTTGTGTTAATATCTATAATATATATATGTATATCTCATACTATATTTATAATATTAAGTGCATGATGAGGTGAATTTCAAAAAGAAAACAGTGACCACACAGTAAAGCAGCCGATAGTTTGTAATATTGTGCCGACAGTTTTCACGGAATGCTATTATCGTACTCCGTTGATAAATCAGTGGCGGATAAAAGTGTTCAGAAAAATCCCAAATTTTTAAATTAACTATATTTATTTATTTTGGTCATTATGATATAAAATTCGAGCATTAACTATTAAAAAAATTACATTAATTATTCACTCCCAATCCCAAGTAAAATATGAAAAGTTTTAAAATTCAACAAATGATTCCTAGATATATCCTTAATAAGCCTAAAATTTAAAGAACTCATTTTCTGATCACCGTTTATTTTAAAATAATATCAGTTTGAATTTAACTTGCTTAATATCAATCGAAACATCAATGAGTATTACAATTATTTAATATTTATTTTTAATATACTTTATTTGTATATAGAATATATTTTAAATAAAAATTATTATAATATCCTATTTTTTTATTTTATAAATTTTTAATAACAACAACATATAATACTTCAAATTATATTTTGAATTATTATTTATATATACATACACACATATATATTTACAATTAATTGTTCGTGAATCGTCGAGAGCAGTCGAAGGTCAATTGAATATATGAAATTGTTCAAACTTTTTGAGACTCATCATTACAGAATTTGCTTATCATGTTGAAATCATAATAAGATTAAGTTTAAATTTGATCAGAATTTTTCGGGTCGTCACAGTACCTACCCGTTAAAGAAACTTCGTCCCCGAAATTTGATCGAGGTCGTCATGGCTATCAATATGAGTGTTTTCATGACGCATATGAGTTGATGAATAGAGTTTTATCATCATTGAGTGATATGGATAAAACAATTCAATTACATGAAGAGTATAAGTGATCGCAAAATAGTGAAATGAGGAAATAAAGATTTGTCTTAACTATTAACGTAGTCACTGTTGAATTCCGAAATTCAAGGGATTTAGAGAAAATCTTCGTAATAAGATTCGATTTTTCGATAATTAAAGAAATTAAAATTTTCTTTACTTAAATGCAATAATATGTCTCGATTGTTTGGTCTGACTTTTCAAATTACCAGAAGTCACGAGAAAAGATAGAACTATCAGGATGATACGTTCTTGATATGTTTGGAGATTAGATAGAATGTAAGAGTCGTGTAACATGACACATGATGACGTTATATTATGTGAATCATCACATTCCATTTAGAAACTCAGCATGACTTACTATAATATAATCACATTGATCAAGTGTCATTATATTATACTAACTCATGCTTCAGTTCCCAACACTACTTCAAAAACATTCTTATTTTAAACTCGAAGGTTTCAGAATTTTAGAATTTAGAAACTAAAATAGTTTCTTTTATGATGTAATACAGATAACGTGAAGAGGTAAATGATTTCAGATGACAATAGTTATGAAGATATTTTCAGAAACATCGGAGATATTTATAATGAAAGATGTGATGATATCTTAAAATATCTAAGATCAGAGGATGATGAAGAATATTGTCCGCAAGAGTTTAGAGTAAGGAGTAAGATATTTGCTAAAGATTTCATCAGAAATAGAATCATTTGGATTCTTTATGTACAAGTTTAGTTCTTGTGATTTGTTCAGAGTCTCCTTCGTGATTTGCTCAATTCATTTTTCAGTATCAAATCTTTGAGCTTTTTCAACACTCCATTCTTTATCATCAAAATTTTTGACTGTTAAGAAAGTCTTTAGTTTTCACTGCTTCATCAGCTTTTTCAGAACTCAGAGATTTGACTCGTAAGCTAGAGTGCTTTTCAGAATTTTAGAATGAAAGTTCATAATTCTAAGAGATAAATATTATATGTATACATATAACTGTTGATGTAGAAACGTTGCGAGATTCAAAATACTGATTACTAATTCTCAGTAATTGATATGGCAATTCTTATTATAAGGTGCAGATGAGTATATGATAGAGTTTTAATGAACAAATATAATGGTTATTCGGAGAGACTTAAGCCAATGAGTAATGATGTTGCTAATAAGTTTACTGCTAATGCGGTGGAATATAAACGGTTCCTCGGTAACGATGACGAAAGGCAACTTATATATCAAGGTTATAATAGAGCTTATTTGAATGAAAGGTCGAACTTGATTTGCTGAAGCTGTGACAAAACTGTTTAATTTCAAAAGGAATTGCAAAGTTATTTTCGGTAATACCAACGCCAAAGGAGCTAGCACAGATACGTGTTAAATGTTTACTCAAGTTTCGAATGTTTTCTGGTGCATAACTATATGCATAAATCTTTCCTTCCGTAAATGAAGTGAGATTGGTTCATCCTCTCGATCGAGGTGTTTTCAAGAATCATGAAAGGTTTGAACGCAGATTGTAATCGTCAAGATACAAATGGGGTTTAAGATGAAATCAAGTGGCAAAATTGAAGTATTGTTTAGTTTCATATGTTATAATCAATATTTTAATTCATTTTAATTGTCCAATGTTGGTAGTCCACAGTTACTAATTCAATAATTCATATATAGTTTATAATATTCGAATTAATTAATACGTATCGTGACCCGTGTACATGTCTCAGACTTGATCACAACTCAAAGTATATATATTATAATAGAATCAACCTCAACCCTGTATAGCGAACTCGATCATTACAGCATATAGAGTGTCTATGGTTATTCCAAATAATATTTATAGATGCGTCGATATGATATGTCAAAACCTTGTATACGTGTCCCGATATTTAATGTGCGTAAAATAAATAACAGAAATTAAATGACGATAAATAAAATTGCGATAAATAAATGTAATCAGTTAGCTAGGAACAGTTAGCTGGGAACAGTTAGCGTGAATTCTTAACCAATTTTCTCATAGTCAATTTGTTTGTTTCTAACAAATTTTATTTTGTTCAATGTTTTCTTCATTATTCTACTTATTGGGTTTTGATAGGTCAAAATCCAAATATGAGATTGAATGAAAATGGTTATTCTGTGGTGAACGGATTTGTATATCTGTGGATGTAAGTAAGATAGTAAATGACTATTGAATCAGATTCGAAGAATGTACAATGTAACTTATTAATGTGAAATTTAAATATTCCTTGGGTGTTACCTACCCATTAAAATATTTTCACCATTAACAGTTTGTACAAAAGAATTTTTAATTACAATATTTATGAAAACATATGTACGTATATATTTTCTTCAGATGCAACCATGGATTTAATGAGTCGATATGATATTAAACTCATTTGATTTACCGTTAGAACAAGAATATATAATCTCTAAAACATTAGAGATTACATACTCGCCATATCGAACGAAGATAAATGATGTAGAACGTCATGTAGAACGATGATTATGCTCGAGATATAGATTGTGATATTGAGGCGTGTGATGTTGAAACTTAGATTGTTGGGGATACTGGTGCTGTTACTGATGGTACTGTTGGTGCCAGTGATGTTGTTGAAGCTAGTAAATTTTACACCATATTCTCCAAATTGAATACTCGAACGCGAAGTTCGTTGACTTCTTCTATTATTCCGGGATGTTTGTTGGTTGGATCGAGGGAATGAATAAGTTTTAGAATTTTAAATAGAATATAATCGTGGCGAGATATTCGGAAAATGAGAGTGAAAATGGTGTTTCGGATTAGTTCGCCAGTGAATGTTTCAAGTTCTTCGCCCAGCGGACAATATGGTGGATGAAAGGGATCACTTCTTCTTGTCTCCATTGATTAAGTCGACTATGAACCCATCAGATGAATTGTGGATGGTTGATTGGTTGATTCATTCTGGTGACGCTGCTTCCGGAGCTTAGGTGAAATTCCATATCGAAATAGTTGTCGGAATCCGAGGAATTCGAACTGGTTGAGGGATTCATCTCGTACGATCAGATGAAGGACTTTTCGATAAGAAATAGATTATAGGATGTAGATTAGTACCCTGCAATACATAATTTACATATGCATATATAATACTAAAATCCCATAAGTTACGGAGGAATCTACGGAAGCCGTCAGGAAAAGTCTATAGTAACAGATACACAAAGATATGAATTTACCTATGCACTGTCTATGCAATAGAGGCAGTAAGACTTGTCTAGACTTTAAGGATGATAAGCAAATAATTTTCGACACGAAATGATAAGCAAAACTTTTGACATGCAGACACGGTCGAAGTCCAGACCCACTAATGCATCTAAACAACCATCAGTTAGACACACTAATCCAAGACCTGGTTCGCTAAGACCACCGCTCTGATACCACATGTCATACCCCGTCCTAATCCATCTGGACGAAGTCACCAACATCTGGTCCCATTGTGATGATCGACTCCAAATAATGTCTTTAAAATGAGTAAATGCACAGCGGAAGGTTTCTTTCATACCTGAGAATAAACATGCTTTCAAGTGTCAACCAAAAGGTTGGTGAGTTCATAGGTTTATCGTAAACAATAAAATTCATCATTTTGATAGACCACAAGATTCAAATACAGTACATCTATCTCGTGTACGAAACCATTTTCATAAATCTTAGTAGCCGTACACATATCTTTTGCACAAAAATAACATACACATAACATGTGTATAAAATCATTCTCTCGATACATAACATTCACTTTTCATTGCTTTCATAACTTGTCTTGGTAACCGACCTTAACATATAATGCGCATAATAATATCCCCAAAACAGAACATCTCATATGTATAATAATCATATAAACTTTGAAGTACTAAACACCACGCTCACTAGCTCTTCCGTCTAGTGAACATCCTTTATGGGGGTGTTAAACCCGGTAGCTACCTTTAGGATTCGCGTGAATTAGGGCCATACCTGATTCTAATTCTTAGGTTACCAAGCAATAATAATCAGGGGAAAAATATTCACAACAATTTGTGGCATTTATCAAGTCCACATAATTCAATAATAATCCACAGAACTTCTGTTTGCATAATAATTGATTCTGTGTCTATCTCGTCAAACATTTATAAAAGCATTTCATGTATTCGCAGTTCAAAATGTATTTCAAAAGCATTTAATAAAGCAGTTGTCAAAGTAGCGCATGTATTCTCAGTCCCAAAAATGTTAAGAGTAAAAGGGAATCAAATGAACTCACATCTTGTATTTTGTAGTAAAAATACATATGACGACATCGAACAAGTGTAGGGTTGACCTTAGATTCACGAACCTATATCAGTTGTATATATATATTAACACATATCCCAATTAACCAACTAAGTTTACTTATATTTTATAATTTATTAAAATTAGTATTTTATTGTTAAATCAAAATTTGTTATATGTAAATATTTATGTAAATAATGTTATTATGTTGGTAGTAATAATAATATTGTAATAATAATAATATTAATATTAATGATAATAATAATATAGTAAAAAAAAATAATGTAACTAAAATTATATATAAAAATCATGTTAATGAAAATAATAATAATGATAGTAATAATAATGATAGTTTTAATAATAATGACAATAATAATAATAATAATAATAATAACAATAATAATAATAATAATAATAATAATAATAATAATAATAATATTAATAATAATAATAATAATAATAATAATAGTAATAATAATAATAATAATAATAATAATAATAATAATAATAATAATAATAATAATGAAAATGAAATATATGTTTACTACCTTTAAAGAGCTTTTCCCAAAAAAAAAATGCCCCATACTGGGCTTGAACTCATGACCTCTCAGTTAAACACACATGCCCCTATCCATCACTCTGTCTCTCATTTTACTGTTTTAATAACCCATTAAATTCTTTTAATCTTAAATTCTACTGTCTTCAATATACAAAACTTTCTTATCTTCATCAGACCCCTCCTTTTGGCCCAACATGAACACACAATAGATTCGGCCCAATCAATTAGGCTAGTTCTCGGCCCAGCTGAAATTTAAAATCGGCCCAACAGATATTCGGCCCAACTGCTTCAAAATCCCAAGTTTTCGTAGCATCTCTTTTCTAAAAAAATATTTGTAATAGTCTAGTTTCGAACCCAAGACCTCTCGATCCCCATAAACACTCCTCACCATCCTTACATTCCCGATTTTCTGAATAAATTAGATTTCAATTAAAAATAATCCGCCTTTTTCTGTTTTCTAATATGTTCTTCAAAGACAACCCAGAACTATTCATTGTTATACTTCATCAAACTTTATAACATCATCATCTTCATCGTCCTTGTGATCATCACCGTGATTATATTCATCATCAATAAAGTATCGAGTTTACCATCATAATCAATCATAATTATCATGCTTTAATTATCATACAATCATCTTCATCATATAATTATCTTAACCGTAATCATCTTCCTCTTATATCATCGCCTATATCGTTATCTATATCTAATCATCATCAAGATTCACATTATCATAGCACCACTGAATCATCATACGATTTACTCATAACCTATGTCATTACCAACTCTAAACATCATTATTTATCCTAATCATCATCGTACCTAAATCACATCATCACTCGGATCATCATCACCTAATTACTTCAAAATCATAATCAGCATCTACCTATAGGTTTTACTGTTTTCATCATCACAGCCCACTTCATCTCTTCTTCGGCTCAAAATTAAAAGTCCAATAGGTTTTAAAGGATCCATAATAATAGTCCATTAAATGGATCCATCAGACTAACCCATTTTTGTGAAGACCCGTCCTAATCCATCCGGACGAAGTCCATATCGATTATAAACGATTCACAACAGTTGATTACATCGCGAGGTACTTGACCTCTATATGATACATTTTACAAACATTGCATTCGTTTTTGAAAAGACAAACTTTCATTACATCGAAAGTTGACAGGCATGCATACCATTTCATAATATATCCAACTATAATTGACTTGATAATAATCTTGATGAACTCGACGACTCGAATGCAACGTCTTTTGAAATATGCCATGAATGACTCCAAGTAATATCTATAAAATGAGCAAATACACAGCGGAAGATTTCTTTCGTACCTGAGAATAAACATGCTTTAAAGTGTCAACCAAAAGGTTGGTGAGTTCATTAGTTTAACTTAAACAATCGTTTCCATCATTTTAATAGACCACAAGATTTCAGATTTCCATTTCTCATAAACATACGTCCCATGCATAGAGACAAAAATATCATTCATATGGATTGAACACCTGGTAACTGACATTAACAATATGCATATATAAGAATATCCCCATCATTCCGGGATCCTCCTTCGGACATGATATAAATTTCGAAGTACTAAAACATCCGGTACTTTGGATGGGGCTTGTTGGGCCCGATAGATCTATCTTTAGGATTCGCGTCAATTAGGGTGTCTGTTCCCTAATTCTTAGATTACCAGACTTAATAAAAAGGGGCATATTCGACTTCGATAATCCAACCATAGAATGTAGTTTCACGTACTTGTGTCAATTTCGTAAAACAGTTATAAAAGTTGCGCATGTATTCTCAGCCCAAAAATATAAAGGGTAAAAAGGCAAATGAAACTCACGATACTGTATTTTGTAGTAAAAATACATATGACGTCATTGAACAATGCAGGGTTGGCCTCGGATTCACGAACCTATATCAATTGTGCATATATTAATACGTATAATGTAAGTTACAAAATTTCATTTATTAATATGTATTATTTATATATTATAGTTTTGTAGAATTTATTCTAACCTTTATTTTAAAACGTATACTTATATTATATTTTAAGTTATATTTTATATATATATCGATTTTATGTATATATATCTATAATGATTTACGTTTATATAAATAGTGACATTAATATATTTATATACATATATTTGTGGTTAGTATTGTATTTATGAAATTTTATTAGTTTGTTATGTGAATTATTAATACAATCCTAGTATATACCATAAGTATATATATAGTGTACAAAAGATTTATTTGTTAAAATAATAATTTAGATAATAATGATTTACTAATAATAATAATAATATTTTATTAATAATGATAATACTAATAGCAAAAAAAATGAAAATGATAACTGTTAATGATACTAATAATAATAACTCTAAAATAATATTAATACTAATACCATACTTATGTTAATAATAAGGGTTCTAATATTTATAAAATGATAAATGATAATCATAATAATACTAGTAAATATTAATGATGATACTGATAAATATGATATTATTAATTGTAAATGTACTGATGATACTATTATTTATAAACCGGTACAAATTCTAATATTGATGATAATAATATATTTTTATTTCCTTCATAATAATAATAATGATAATCATAATCATAATCCTAATGATGATAAAATACTAAAATGATAAGTTTATTACTAATAATAATATTATTAATACCTATCATAATAATAATAGTAATGTCTATAATACTTTCAAATATGATAACAAGTATGATACTAATATTAACAATAACAATAACAATCAAAACAATCACAATAATAATAATAATACTAATAATAATTAATATATAATAACAATAATAAAATTAGAAAAGAAAACTACCTCACATGAAAAGAGTTTCAAAAAAAAAAAAAGAAACTACCGTCCTCTGGACTCGATCTCGTGACCACATGCTCACACGCAAACACTCTCGACCATCCCACCAATTCTGATTCTCTGTACTAATATCGAATTTAAATTTTATATATAAACTATTTTTCTTCTATTCCTCTTCTTCTCCACAAGTCTCATGGATTCAACAAAACATCAATAACCAAAAAAAAAAAAAAAAAATCGGGGTTCCCTTTAAAGCTTCAAAACATTACAGAAAAAAAAAATAATTTGGGTTCTAAAATAAAAAAAAAAACACTAAAGGCCTACTGCAGTCGGTTCTTGGAACAAAACAAAAAAAATTGATTTCGTAATAGATAACATTATAGATAATGTTTATAACACGAAATAGTTTTCTAAACATGTATAAAAACTACTGGAATCGTCAATTTGATCAGAAACATATACACGAACGCGAATTTGTCTCAAGAACAATTGTTGACTTTTTTTTAAACTAAACTTTGACTTCAAAATTCAAGATCGATATAAAGATTTGAGAGTTGAGATTTTGCAGATAGATTCAAAGAAAGATTTCTAACCTTTCTGCATTTTTAGATTTTGAAACTTTATTCGAAATTGAATTAAGAGAAAAAAAAATTGGAGCGTGCAGAGAAGAAGGAAAAAAAAATATCGCTGTGCTCTTTAATCCCATTGGATTTCCTTTTTATTTGATTTGCAATTATACATAATCATGTTGTAATAATAGAGATCGGTTGATAAAAAATGGAGAAAATGTCAACACAGGTTCACGAGTTGGGAGCAGGAAAGAAACAAAAAAAATAATAATAATAGAGATAAAGGATACAGAGGTCAAGCGTATAATATAGATCCCTACTGTTTTTTTTTTAATTAATAATAATAATATATAATAACAATACTATTAATATCTAATAATATTAATAAAATTAATAATAATGATAAATATAATATTAATGATAATAATAATTGTAAAAATGATAATAATAATAATAATAATACCATACTAATTATGATAATATTAATATTTTATCGATAATAATAATATTAGTAATAATAATCTAATTTATACATCCAATTTCATCTTTATATGATATAAAGTGATATTATGAATACAAATATTGATATTTGACGATACAAATAACATTACTACAACAACTATATTTGTATTTAAATTTAATTTATTAATATCATCTATTATTATGTAATATTTAATAATTATGTAATATGTATTGTAACATATACTGAATATTATATATTTATGCATTTTAATATAAATATATTATAATATTTATTTACATACTAATTATATTATACTTATGTATATAATTATGAAAAATATAAATGTTTTATATATGTAAGTATTATATATATTTATTAAAATAGTACATTATTTCATCATAGATATATTATAAATTTCTACATATACATAATATAATAATTATGTATAAAATCATATATATATATATAGTTATATTTATGTATATATGTATACTACCATATATATAAAATCATGTTTTAAATGTTGAGTAGATGATTAATTATGTATATTAAACAATTAACTACAAAGTATAACATTGTACATTTAATATTTTGATAACGTTGGTAAAATATGTTTGAATCATTTATATACAATATACTATATATATTCAAAATGAAAATCTTTAGTTATTAAATGTTATCTTTTATAATAACAAAATTACTTAATAGTTCATTAATACTAATATAATTAGTTTTATATATAATTATTTATATTTACATTCTTAGTTACAATTAAAGGTTCGTGAATCGTCGGAAATAGTTAAAGGTCAAATGTTATCATGAAATAGTTCAAACATAATGAGACTCGGTTTAATAGACTTTGCTTATCGAGTCGAATCATATAAGATTATGTTTAAATTTGGTCGGAAATTCCCGGGTCATCACAGTACCTACCCGTTAAAGAAATTTCGTCCCGAAATTTGAGTGAGGTCGTCATAGCAAACAATAAATATGTTTTCCTGACGAATATGAGTTGATAACTTGAGTTTTATCATCATTGAGTAATATGGATAAAAATAATTCGATTATTCGAAGAGTGCGAATGAAGCTATTCACAAAAGGATGAAATGAGAAACAAAGATTTGTTTTTAACTTTTGACGTAGTCAGGTTTGAATTTAGAAAATAAGGCGCGTCTTAACTTTTGACATTGCCTTGGTTGAATTCCGGAATTTAAGGGATTTAAAGAAAATCTTGAAGATCTATAAAATCTGATTCTTCGGGATTTATGGAAATTAAGATCTCTTTAATTAAATACGGTGATCTGCCTCGATTACTACGTCTGATATTTCCAGTATAAATTAAGCTCTTCCTTTCCATTATTCTCACCATTCTTATACTTTCTTTCTTAGTTCATACATCCAAAAGATTCTGAAAATGATTAATCCAGTTCTGATCCTTGTCCTCATCCTTACTATCGCAACAATCATTCTCCTTTTCCAACTTCCACCAGAGGAATCTGCTTTCTTCTACTTCGCCCTCGGGATTATAATGTTTTTAATTCTCCCGTGTCTTTATGTTGTGATAAACATTGATATACACGGTTTGTAATTTATGTGTTGTTATCGGACTTTATATTCTCCCTTATATTTCAAAGCTCTATGCTTTTGTTTTCTCTTCCCGACTTCAAGTCAAGCGAATAATGGTCCAGAATTTATAGATATAGAGTTTCGAATGATTATAATGTTCTAAGCATGAAGGAACGTGATAGCACGATTTGATTTTCAAATTTATCAACATCACGGAAGATAGAACCATCAAGAATACATTTTCTTGATTTGTTACGGAGTTAAGTAGGATGAAAGAGTTATGTAACATGGCACATGATGACGTTATGATCTGTGAATCATCACGTTTCATTTAGAAACTCAGCATGACTTACTGTAATATAATCACGTTGATCAAGTGTCATTATATTATACTAACTCATGCATTAGTTCCCATCATTACTACAATAACATTCATATTTTAAGCTTGAAAATTTACAGAATATAGAAACTAACAGTTTCTATATGATGTAATACTGATAGCACGAAAAGATTAATGATTTCAGATAAGAATAGTTATAAAAATATCTCCAGAAATATGGAGGATATTTATAATGAAAGGTACGATAATATCTCAGAATATCTAAGATCAGAGGATGATAGAAACTATTGTCTGCAAGGGTTTAGAGTAAGGAGCAAGTTATTCACTATAGACTTTAGCAGACATTGAATTATTTGGATTCTTTGAAGTCAAACTTATTCTTTGTGATTTATCCACGGCTTTCTTCATAGTTTCGCATAATCTGCTTTTCGGTACTATATTTTCTATTGAATGTTTCCAATATATTGATACACAGGAAGCACGAAGAGGTATATAATTTCGGACGAGAATATTTATGAAAATATCCTCAGAAATATCAAAGATATTGATGATGATATTTTGGAATTTCTAAGTTCGACGGTTGATGGAGAAAGATTTTCCGCAAGATTTTAACATGACTTCGGAGCAAGATATTCTCTAAAGATTTCAACGGATCCAGAATTACCTGAATCCTTTGAATATAGGATTTGGTCATTGTATTTGTCCTTGGTCTCCTTCATGGGTAACTCAATCTGTTTTTCAATACCCAATTTTCTATCGAGCGTTCCTAACACTCCTTTCTTTATCATCAAACTTTTGTCCGTTTAGACCATCTACCATTTTTCTGTTTCCTCTGCATTTAATGCTATGATATCTGAATCATCGGTTATTAATCTGAGGTGGTTTCAGGAGAATTGTGTTTTTAGATGATTAAACGCTGATGGTAATATGATGGAATATGAAAGGTTACCTGGTAACAATAAAAGAGCACGCGTATATATAAACATTATAATAAGGTTGTTTCGTACGAAAAGTTGAAGTTGACTTGTTGGAGCTGTGACAAAATTGGCTAATTTTGAAAAGGGATCGCAAAGTTGTTTTTGTTAATAAATGCCAAAGGATCTGACGCGGCTACGTGTTGAAATTTTACTCAATTGCCGAGAGTTTCTCAGGTGCATAACTATATGCATAAATCTTTCCTTCCGTAGATGAAGTGCGGTTGATTCATCCTATCGATTGAGGTGTTTTCAAGAATCATGAAAGGTTTGAACGCAGAATGTAATCGTGAAGATACAAATGAGGTTTAAGACGAAATCAAGTGGCAAACTTGAAGAATTGTTTAGTTTCATATGTTATATTCAATATTTTAATTCATTTTAATTGTCCAATGTTATTAGTCCACAGTCGATAGTCCACAGTTGACAGTGCAATCATTCATATATAGTTTAATATATAATATTTGAATTAATTAATACGTATCGTGACCCGTGTACATGTCTCAGACTCGATCACAACTCAAAGTATATATATTATTATAGAATCAACCTCAACCCTGTATAGAGAACTCGATCATTACTGCATATAGAGTGTCTATGGTGATTCCAAATAATATATATAGATGTGTCGATATGATATGTCAAAACCTTGTATACGTGTCCCGATATTTAAAGTGCGTAAAATAAATAACAGAAATTAAATGACGATAAATAAAGTGCGTAAAGTAAATAACAGAAATTAAATGACAATAAATAAAATTGCGAGAATATAAATTGCGATAAAATAAATTGCGATAAATAAATTGCGATAAATAAATTGCGATAAATAAAATGTAATACGGAATTAATAGTTAGCTAGGAACAGTTAGCTAGGATTTTGTTAGCGTGGTTTCTTAATAAAATTTAATATTGTTAATTAGTCTGTTTCTAATCAATTTTTATTGTGTCCATTATTTCTTCATTATGCCACTTGTTGGATTCTGATAGGTCAAAATTCAAATATGAAATTGAATTTGAATGAAAATAGTTATTCTTTGGTGAACGGATAAGTATCCCGGTGGTTGTAAATAGGATAGTGAATAACTGTTGAATCAGATTCGAAGAATATACAGTGTAACTTATTAATGTGAAATTTAAATATTCCTCGGGTATTACCTACCCGTTAAAATATTTTTATTATTAACAGTTTGTACAAAAGAATTTTTAATTAAAATCTTTATGAAAACATATATACATATATATTTTCTTCAGATGTAATCATGAATTTAATGAGTTAACATGATATTAAACTCATTTAGTTTTCAGTTGGAACTAGAATAAATAATCTCTAAAACATTAGAGATTACATAATCACCATGTCGAACGAAGATAACTGATGTAGAATGTCATGTAGAATGATGATTATACTCGAGGTATAGATTGAGATGTTGAGGCATGTGATATTGAAATTTGGGTTGTTGGTGGTACTGTTGGTGCCGGTGATTTGGATGAAGCTGGTACGTTTTGCACCATATTTTTCAAGACTACAACTTATGCGCGAAGTTCGTTAACTTCTTCTATTACACCGGGATGATTGTCGGTTCGGACGAGCGGATGAATGAGGTTTAGAATCTGAGATAGTATATGATCGTGATGAGATACTTTGGAAATGAGAGAGAAAATGGTGTCTCGAACAGGTTCGCCGGTAAACGTTTTAGGTTCATTGTCAAGAGGTGAATTTGGTCAGTGGAAATGATCGCCTTCTTCGCGTTTCCATTGATTAAGTCGACTACGAACCCATCTCCAATTCATTCAGAATAGATGATGGCTAATTGATCGATTCATTTCGGTTACTCTGCTTTCGGAGCTCGAGTGGAAATCCATATCGAAATAGCTGTCGAAATAACTATCGAAATAGCTATCGAAATCTGATGGACTCGAACTGGTTGAGGGATTCATCTCGTACGATCAGATGAAGGATTTTCGATAAGAAATAGATTATAGGATGTAGATTAGTACCCTGCAATACATAATTTACATATGCATATATAATACTAAAATCCCATAAGCTACGGAGGAATCTACGGAAGCAGTCAGGCAAAGGTAACAATAACAGATACGCTAAGATATGAATTTAACTATACACTGTCTATGCAATAAAGGCAGTAAGACGTGTCTTAGACTTTAAGGATGATAAGCAAATAATTTTTCGACACTAAATGATAAGCAAAACTTTTGACATGCAAACACGGTCGAAGTCCAGACTCATTAATGCATTCTAACGACTATCAGTTAGACTCACTAATGCAAGACCTGGTTCGCTAAGACCACCGCTCTGATACCAACTGTGAAGACCCGTCCTAATCCATCCGGACGAAGTCCATATTGATTATAAACGATTCACAACAGTTGATTACATCGCGAGGTACTTGACCTCTATATGATACATTTTACAAACATTGCATTCGTTTTTGAAAAGACAAACTTTCATTACATCGAAAGTTGACAGGCATGCATACCATTTCATAATATATCCAACTATAATTGACTTGATAATAATCTTGATGAACTCGACGACTCGAATGCAACGTCTTTTGAAATATGCCATGAATGACTCCAAGTAATATCTATAAAATGAACAAATACACAGCGGAAGATTTCTTTCGTACCTGAGAATAAACATGCTTTAAAGTGTCAACCAAAAGGTTGGTGAGTTCATTAGTTTAACTTAAACAATCGTTTCCATCATTTTAATAGACCACAAGATTTCAGATTTCCATTTCTCATAAACATACGTCCCATGCATAGAGACAAAAATATCATTCATATGGATTGAACACCTGGTAACCGACATATATAAGAATATCCCCATCATTCCGGGATCCTCCTTCGGACATGATATAAATTTCGAAGTACTAAAACATCCGGTACTTTGGATGGGGCTTGTTGGGCCCGATAGATCTATCTTTAGGATTCGCGTCAATTAGGGTATCTGTTCCCTAATTCTTAGATTACCAGACTTAATAAAAAGGGGCATATTCGACTTCGATAATCCAACCATAGAATGTAGTTTCACGTACTTGTGTCAATTTCATAAAACAGTTATAAAAGTTGCGCATGTATTCTCAGCCCAAAAATATAAAGGGTAAAAAGGCAAATGAAACTCACGATACTGTATTTTGTAGTAAAAATACATATGACGTCATTGAACAATGCAGGGTTGGCCTCGGATTCACGAACCTATATCAATTGTGCATATATTAATACGTATAATGTAAGTTACAAAATTTCATTTATTAATATGTATTATTTATATATTATAGTTTTGTAGAATTTATTCTAACCTTTATTTTAAAACGTATACTTATATTATATTTTAAGTTATATTTTATATATATATCGATTTTATGTATATATATCTATAATGATTTACGTTTATATAAATAGTGACATTAATATATTTATATACATATATTTGTGGTTAGTATTGTATTTATGAAATTTTATTAGTTTGTTATGTGAATTATTAATACAATCCTAATATATACCATAAGTATATATATAGTGTACAAAAGATTTATTTGTTAAAATAATAATTTAGATAATAATGATTTACTAATAATAATAATATTTTATTAATAATGATAATACTAATAGCAAAAAAAATGAAAATGATAACTGTTAATGATACTAATAATAATAACTCTAAAATAATATTAATACTAATACCATACTTATGTTAATAATAAGGGTTCTAATATTTATAAAATGATAAATGATAATCATAATAATACTAGTAAATATTAATGATGATACTGATAAATATGATATTATTAATTGTAAATGTACTGATGATACTATTATTTATAAACCGGTACAAATTCTAATATTGATGATAATAATATATTTTTATTTCCTTCATAATAATAATAATGATAATCATAATCATAATCCTAATGATGATAAAATACTAAAATGATAAGTTTATTACTAATAATAATATTATTAATACCTATCATAATAATAATAGTAATGTCTATAATACTTTCAAATATGATAACAAGTATGATACTAATAATAACAATAACAATAACAATCAAAACAATCACAATAATAATAATAATAATACTAATAATAATTAATATATAATAACAATAATAAAATTAGAAAAGAAAACTACCTCACATGAAAAGAGTTTCAAAAAAAAAAAAAGAAACTACCGTCCTCTGGACTCGATCTCGTGACCACATGCTCACACGCAAACACTCTCGACCATCCCACCAATTCTGATTCTCTGTACTAATATCGAATTTAAATTTTATATATAAACTGTTTTTCTTCTATTCCTCTTCTTCTCCACAAGTCTCATGGATTCAACAAAACATCAATAACCAAAAAAAAAAAAAAAAAATCGGGGTTCCCTTTAAAGCTTCAAAACATTACAGAAAAAATAATAATTTGGGTTCTAAAATAAAAAAAAAAACACTAAAGGCCTACTGCAGCGTCGGTTCTTGGAACAAAACAAAAAAAATTGATTTCGTAATAGATAACATTATAGATAATGTTTATAACACGAAATAGTTTTCTAAACATGTATAAAAACTACTGGAATCGTCAATTTGATCAGAAACATATACACGAAGGCGAATTTGTCTCAAGAACAATTGTTGACTTTTTTTTAAACTAAACTTTGACTTCAAAATTCAAGATCGATATAAAGATTTGAGAGTTGAGATTTTGCAAATAGATTCAAAGAAAGATTTCTAACCTTTCTGCATTTTTAGATTTTGAAACTTTATTCGAAATTGAATTAAGAGAAAAAAAATTGGAGCGTGCAGAGAAGAAGAAAAAAAAAATATCGCTGTGCTCTTTAATCCCATTGGATTTCCTTTTTATTTGATTTGCAATTATACATAATCATGTTGTAATAATAGAGATCGGTTGATAAAAAATGGAGAAAATGTCAACACAGGTTCACGAGTTGGGAGCAGGAAAGAAACAAAAAAAAAATAATAATAGAGATAAAGGATACAGAGGTCAAGCGTATAATATAGATCCCTACTGTTTTTTTTTAATTAATAATAATAATATATAATAACAATACTATTAATATCTAATAATATTAATAAAATTAATAATAATGATAAATATAATATTAATGATAATAATAATTGTAAAAATGATAATAATAATAATAATAATAATACCATACTAATTATGATAATATTAATATTTTATCGATAATAATAATATTAGTAATAATAATCTAATTTATACATCCAATTTCATCTTTATATGATATAAAGTGATATTATGAATACAAATATTGATATTTGACGATACAAATAACATTACTACAACAACTATATTTGTATTTAAATTTAATTTATTAATATCATCTATTATTATGTAATATTTAATAATTATGTAATATGTATTGTAACATATACTGAATATTATATATTTATGCATTTTAATATAAATATATTATAATATTTATTTACATACTAATTATATTATACTTATGTATGTAATTATGAAAAATATAAATGTTTTATATATGTAAGTATTATATATATTTATTAAAATAGTACATTATTTCATCATAGATATATTATAAATTTCTACATATACATAATATAATAATTATGTATAAAATCATATATATATATATAGTTATATTTATGTATATATGTATACTACCATATATATAAAATCATGTTTTAAATGTTGAGTAGATGATTAATTATGTATATTAAACAATTAACTACAAAGTATAACATTGTACATTTAATATTTTGATAACGTTGGTAAAATATGTTTGAATCATTTATATACAATATACTATATATATTCAAAATGAAAATCTTTAGTTATTAAATGTTATCTTTTATAATAACAAAATTACTTAATAGTTCATTAATACTAATATAATTAGTTTTATATATAATTATTTATATTTACATTCTTAGTTACAATTAAAGGTTCGTGAATCGTCGGAAATAGTTAAAGGTCAAATGTTATCATGAAATAGTCCAAACATAATGAGACTTGGTTTAATAGACTTTGCTTATCGAGTCAAATCATATAAGATTATGTTTAAATTTGGTCGGAAATTCCCGGGTCATCACAATTTTCATAAATCAAGAAGGGATTTTCGTTGTAATTGAATTAGAAAGAACCAAGATTTGCGGCAATCTTCATTTATTATTTTTTATTTATTTATTTTTTATTTTTTTAAAAGACGCCTAGTGAGTGGTTGTCTGCCAGCAAATTTCCTTCTAGTCCCACATGTATTATAATATTATGTATATTCATAATCAAGTTGTCAAACCTCTTTATCAATAAAGTGAAAATCGTTGTCTTCTGTCTTCTTGCATATTCGTTCCCATCCCACATGCATATAAGTAAAGTATATCATGGTTTTGATGTTTGTTTGAATCAAAACAAAAAAATATATAGTAGCTGCAGTAGTATGGCCATGGTGTGCGTGTGGTGACCTGTTTACAAAGACAATCAAAACAAAAGGATGTAATGATGTTCGTTTCAGTTGGAAATAGAAAGGATACAGAAAATAGGATCAAGAAGTAGTAGGAACAAGTTATGTAGCGTTAGTAGCGAGTAATAAGGTGACTTAAAGTGTTGTTTGATGTTGTTGGGTTCGAACAGGAAACAAAGTATGCAGGTGGTGAATGTGGAAGTAAGAGTTAATCAAGTAAGTTTGTTCGAACCATTCAAACATAAAACAAAATATGGAGGATGAGAGAGATAGATAGAGATATAGAAAGGTTTTGGTGGTTTTGGATTCGATTGTGGGTTTCGTTTTAGGTTGTGGTTCAAATGAACAATAGGTACAACAGTCTAAAGGGGTGTTCGACTCTGGTTAGAACAGAAACGAAAAGCATTAACAATGTTCGTGGTTCATGAAAGTCTTAATAATGGTTGTTCATCTAACTAGAAATCAAGAAGAGAGAAGTTGCAGGTGGTGGTTTCGTAGTGGTGTAAAAGGTGGTGATCATGGGTTTCATTGTTTAGAAGTTCGTGATTAATAGTCATAGCATAAATCAATATTAGAAATTGTTCGATCATTGAAAAAAAAAATATTAATGGTTTAGGGTGATTACAAGGTGGTGGCATGGTGAAGAAGAAAGGAAAAAGAAAAGAAAGGATTTAAGAGTGGTGAAGTTAGTCTATCGATAGATATAGAGACAGATACATAATTCTTGCAGTGATATAAATAAAAAAAAATGAATTGAATAAAGTAGTGTTGTGTTAATATCTATTATATCTATATGTATATCTTATACTATATTTATAATATCAAGTGCATGATGAGGTAAATTTCAAAAAGAAAACAGTGACCACACAGTAAAGCAGCCGATAGTTTGTAATATTGTGCGAAAGTTTTCACGGAATTCTATTATCGTACTCCGTTGATAAATCAGTGGCGGATAAAAGTGTTCAGAAAAATCCCAAAATTTTAAATTAACTATATTTATTTATTTTGGTCATTGTGATATAAAATTCGAGCATTAACTATTAAAAAAATTACATTAATTATTCACTCCCAATCCCAAGTAAAATATGAAAATTTTTAAAATTCAACAAATGGTTCCTAGATATATCCTTAATAAGCCTAAAATTTAAAGAACTCATTTTCGGATCACCGTTTATTTTAAAATAATATCAGTTTGAATTTAACTTGCTTAATATCAATCGAAACATCAATGAGTATTACAATTATTTAATATTTATTTTTAATATACTTTATTTGTATATAGAATATATTTTAAATAAAAATTATTATAATATCCTATTTTTTTATTTTATAAATTTTTAATAACAACAACATATAATACTTCAAATTATATTTCGAATTATTATTTATATATACATACACACATATATATTTACAATTAATTGTTCGTGAATCGTCGAGAGCAGTCGAAGGTCAATTGAATATATGAAACAGTTCAAACTTTTTGAGACTCATCATTACAGAATTTTCTTATCGTGTCGAAATCATAATAAGATTAAGTTTAAATTTGATCGGAATTTTTCGGGTCGTCACATTTTGCACAATATTTTCCAAGGCTACAACTCGGGTGCGAAGCTCGTTGACTTCTTCTATTATTCTGGGATGATTGTCGGTCCGGACGAGTGGCTGAATAAGGTTTAAAATTGTGGATAGAATATAATCATGACGAGATACTCTGGAAATGAGAGAGAAAATGGTGTCTCGAACAGATTCGCCGGTAAGTGCTTCAGGTCCTTCGCCAAGAGGTGAATTTGGTTGATGGAAAGGATCGCCTTCTTCGTGTCTCCATTGATTAAGTCGACTACGAACCCATCCTCAATTCATCCAAAATTGATGATGACTGATTGGTTGATCCATTCCGGTTACACTGCTTTCGGGGCTCAGGTGGATATCCATATCGGAATAGCTGTCGGAATTCGAGGAATTCGAACTGGTTGAGAGATTCAACTTGTACGATCAGATGAAGGATTTTTCGATAAGAAATAGATTATAGGATGTAGATTAGTACCCTGCAATACATAATTTACATATGCATATATAATACTAAAATCCCATAAGTTACGGAGAAATCTACGGAAGCTGTCAGGCAAAGGTAACAATAACAGATATGCTAAGATATGAATTTACTTATACACTGTCTATGCAATAGAGGTAGTAAGACGTGTCTAGACTTTAAGGATGATAAGCAACTAATTTTCGACACTAAATGATAAGCAACAGTTTTGACATGCAGACACGGTCGAAGTCCAGACTTACTAATGAATTTAAACAACAAGCAGTTAGACAAACTAATGCAAGACCTGGTACATGTCATATCCCGTCCTAATCCATCTGGACGAAGTCACTATCATCTGGTCCCATTGCGATGATCGACTCCAAATAATGTCTTTAAAATGAGCAAATGCACAGCAGAAGGTTTCTTTCATACCTGAGAATAAACATGCTTTCAAGTGTCAACCAAAAGATTGGTGAGTTCATAGGTTTATCATAAAACAATAAAATTCATCATTTTGATAGACCACAAGATTTAAATGCTGCATGGTACAAATGGGCCCGAATCCTATACCCACCTGTAATGTATATGCGATATCTTTTAAATACAATACACATTTCTCGTGTACGAAATCCATTTTTCATAAATCATAATAACCGTACACATATCTCGTGCACAAAAATAACATACACATAACCTGTGTATAAAATCATTCTCTCGATACATAACATTCACTTTTCATTGTTTTCATAGCTTGGCTTGATAACCGACCATAACATATAATGCGCATAATAATATCCCCAAAACAGAACATCTCGTCTGTATAATAATCATATAAACTTCGAAGTACTAAACACCACGCCCACTAGCCCTTCCGTCTAGTGAACATTCTGGGTGGGGGTGTTAAACCCGGTAGCTACCTTTAGGATTTGCGTCAATTAGGCGTGCACTAATTCTCAAAATTAGTGATGTTCCCTAATTCTTAGGTTACCAAGCAATAATAATCAGGGGAAAAATATTCATATCAATTGTGGCAATTATCACGTCCACATAATTCAATGGTGGCAATTATCACGTCCACATAATTCATTCGAGGAATGTTTTACTTGTGTCTATCTCATCAAACATTTATAAAAGTATTTCATGTATTCGCAGTTCAAAATGTATTTCAATAGCATTTAATAAAGCAGTTGTAAAAGTAGCGCATGTATTCTCAGTCCCAAAAATGTAAAGAGGGAATCAAATGAACTCACCATACTGTATTTTGTAGTAAAAATACATATGACGTCATTTAACAAGTGTAGGGTTGACCTCGGATTCACGAACCTATATCATTTGTATATTTATTAAAACATTTGATCGTAGAATCACATAGTTTCATTTGTTAATATATATATATATATATATATATATATATATATATATATATATATATATATATATATATATATATATATATATATATATATATTATATATTATTAGTTTTATAGAATTTTATAATAACTTCCATTTAAAAATGTATGTTTATTTTATATCTTAAATTATATATTATATATGTGTTTATTATATATATATATATATATATATATATATATATATATATATATATATATATATATATATATATATATATATATATATATATATATATATATATATATATATTTAGAATGATTAATATCTATACATTTAATTACGTTAATATATATATATATATATATATATATATATATATATATATATATATATATATATATATATATGATTAGTATTATATTTAAAATATCATTAGTTTGTTATATGTAAGTATTTATATAAGTAATGTTAATAATTCTGTTATATAATTGTATGAAATATTAATACAAGCCTAGTAATATATGTACAAGATATCTATTTGTTAAAACGATGGTTTTGATAATAATGATTTATTAACAATAATAATAACTTTATTAATTATAATTTATAATAATACTAATAACAAAAGTGAAAATAAAAGTTTTTAATAATAATGATACTAATAATGTTATTAATAATACTAATGATAACCATCATAATAATACTTAAAATGATAAGATTACTACTGATAATAATATTATTAATAATTATAATTATAATGATTATAATACTTATGAATACTAGTAATAATTATAACTTTAATAATAACAATAATAATAATAATAATAATAATAATAATAATAATAATAATAATAATAATAATAACAATAACAACTCAATAATAATAATAATAATAATAATAATAATAATAATAATAATAATAATAATAATAATAATAATAATAAGATAATAAAATTACTACCTCACATATAATAGGCTTAAAAAAGAATAGATTGCCATTGCCCAGACTCGAACCCGCGACCTCCCGTTATCCCAAAAGCACCACAAACCACTCCACCAAATTCTGTTTACCGTATTATTTCGTGACCCACATATACTTAACCCGTTTTGAGGAGCCCAACAATTAAATTAATCCTCGGCCCAACTACACAACTCGGCCCAAATAACAATTACAGTCCAACTAGGTTTTTAGTCTGTAATTAAATAAAAAAAATATATATATACGACAGCAGCAATCAATAATTTCCGAATCACCTTCATTCTCATCGCATATCATTATCATCTTATCATCAAACGTCAATCATCATCAATATCATAATTACTGTATAATCATCATCATCGGTTATATTCATCATCATAATCACTAACGTCATCACCATCCTTTGAATCACATCATCTTCTTCATTTTATAATTTCCATTAAAATCAATTATTCATCATCATATCAAATATTATCACAGTCGTTGTTATATCACAGAAACATGATGTTATCATCTTCAGGAAGCATCACTATCATTAATCGTTTATCTTCATTATTTTACAGTAGCAGATGCAGGAACAAAAGCAATTAAGATAGCAGCTACAACAGTAATTATGGTTTTTTTTTTGGTTTTGTTCGACAAAGGGTAGAAACTACCCCAGTTGCAATTACAGCTTGAATACCAGTCAGAGATGAGATGTGTTAGTGTTCAATTTCTATTTGGTTCGAGTAAAGACATCAAAACCCAGCTGCTACAGTGAAGTTGCAGGTTTGTATGAGAGTTAATTAGCGAGAATAGAAGAGTGTAAGTGGTTATCAAACGTAATAGAAACACAGAGAGATAATGAGGTGGATGTGGTTTCATCGAACAGTAACAGAAGAAACACATAGTATAAGAAGCTGAACAGTGATCGAGCTGTTGTAGTGGTAGAAACACACGAATAGCTTTAGCAATAACCTGGTTGTTGAGGTGGTTTGTGGTGGCTATAAGATGGTGGTTTTCGACGTTAGTGATGAAGGTTAGGGTGTTATGATGGTGTTTACAAAGAAGAGGAAAAGGGAGAGGAGAGAGAGAGAAGAGTGGTTCTTGGTCATGATAGTTGGTGAATATCATGGTGGTGTTCGAGTTGATGGTAACAGGAACAAAAGATAACGTTGGTGGCTCATGGTGACGGGTTTGGGGTATTGATGGAAGGAGGTGAAGGTAGTGAAGTGATGGTCTTGGTGGCGGTGGTAATGATGGTGTTAAGATGGTAAGTCGGAGGTCAATCAAAGAAGGTGTATGTGTTGTGTGATTATCGTGATCGAGCATGTACAATATATATCTTATATGAATATGTATCAATATATATATATATATATATATATATATATATATATATATATATATATATATATATATATATATATATATATATATATATATATATATATATAGACTTAGATGGATATCTAAGAAATACAATAGTGTCAGCCGGTTGTAGTGTTTGAGAAGAAGTGGTGATGGCTTATGAACAAGGTAGTGTAGGTGAGTTTTGGTTGATCAAGTTTGTGGGATTGATGAAGAATAAGATGATAGTGTAGGTGTGTAATCAATATGGATATGTATATATGTATAATATATAAACTGTAAGTTATAGTTGTGAGAAAGAATAACAGAAAAAGCAATTCCAATTATTCAATCACAATTCACGGATCATTTGTTCACAAGTGGGTTATATAATAATAATTGAAATAATAATTATATAATCAAAGGAAATAAAAACGTGTGAGGAAGTTAGTCATCACCATTCGAACTGGATTTCGTGCTCTACTGTTAATCAAGTGGTGGATAAAAGTCCTCGGAAGAATGCCAAAATTTTAAATTAATTATATTTATTTATTTTGGTCATTATGGTATAAAATTCGATCATTAACTATTAAATAAAAATTACATTAATTATTCACTCCCAACCCTAAGTAAAATATAAAAAAAAATTAAAACTCAATAAATAGTTCCTAAATATATATTCTTAATAAGCCTATACATTATATAACTCATTTTCGAATCACCGTTTATTTTAAAATCACATAAGTTCCTTTTTAACTCGTTTATTATCAATCGAATTACAATTTAACGTTACCGTCGTTTACTAAATAACTTCAAAATCACAAAATATCTATTCTATATATTTTATTTATATGTATGTGTTTTAAATAATAATTTTCATAATATCATATTTTTATTTTATTTTACATAATAAATTTTAATATCCACAACACATAATATTTCAATTTATATTGTCAATTATTATTTATATCTATATATATGTATATACACACACATATCTATTTACAAATAGTTGTTCGTGAATCGTCGGGAATGGTCGAAGATCAATTGAATATATGAAACAGTTCAAAATTTTTGAGACTTAACATTACAGACTTTGCTTATCGTGTCAAAGATAATGAATCGTATCGAGAGTTGGTTTAAAATTAGTCGAAATTTTCCGGGTCACTACATAAATAACTTATTTTATAATTTTTGGAAAAGTTTATTTACTTAATCTAATGGTGTAGGATATTTAATTACGAACGCGTGGGCGCAAGAATTGTCAGAAACGGAGCTAAAACGAAGATTCTAAAGCGAAAACGGTGAAAAACAAGAAATTAAGTTACGATCCAGCAAACGGCTTGCCATAAGGGAAAATGGCTTGCCAGTAAACGGGCACCAAAAAAGGCCTTGTCAAACGGCCTGCCAGCCATTTTTTAGCCATTTAATTACAATTTTGCCATCAAGCATTTCCTATAAATAGGTGGCTCATCCCACCATTTCAACACACACCTTCTACACTTCTCTTTCTAAAACATCTCTCTATTGTCACTCTCTAGTGATCTGTAGGAGATTAGTTCTCTCTCTACTATCTCTCTCTAGATTCTAGAAAGAGAAAAGTACAGAGATTAGGAAAATAATTATCTCTCTATTGTCGCTCTCTAGTGATCAATAGGAGATTAGTATGTAGTTAGTAGTAGAAGCTATCAAGCATTGTAACGCTATGGATATTATAAAGAAATACAAGTGTTATTCTGCCGACATTATTGGTAACATCTATCCTTTCTTTTATTAATTTATTATAATATTCTTGTTTGAAGTTTATGATTTATTAATATTAGAAATGCTTGTTGCCATGATGTGTGAATAATTACTTGATTGTTTGTCATGATTGATACGAAAAGCCCGGATGAGAAGAAAGAGATGGAGGATTCTAGCACCGAAGTAGTTGTTAATGTTGTTACCGTATTGGAGACGTCAATGGACATCATCCCACCTCCATCCTTAGAGTACAACGTTACGACCAACCCGAAGTCACAAAGAAAAAAGACGGGTTTTGCGTCAGGGCTACCCTATAAACCATCACTCAAATACATAATGTCATACACATCATTGAGTGATGAGGACCCGTTTGACCAACCCGCACAAATAAAGAAGGTAAAAAAAGTTGATAGATTTGTTATACCTCAAGTTGAACAAAGCATTCACTTTAAACTACCTTCTCCTCTTATTGGACATACCTTATTCTATGTCCCCTTCAATCTCATTGGTATGTTTCAATATTTCCTCTTGTGTCTACTGATGGATGCAAGGGAGCCGCCTAGATTTCCTGAGAAATAAGGCTAGAGTCAGGCTCATGACTCGAACAAAAACAAGCGCTTCTCTGGAGGCAACCCGTGTGTTTATTTTTCTATAGCTTTATTAGTAGTTAGATTAGGATAATTAGGTTAAGTGAATAAAGTGAAAAGTGAAACTTAAAATAAAATTTTCAACGTTTCTTAGGACGAATTCACTTTTCCTACTTGTCTTGGGCTTAAGTGAATTAATTGCTACATTATTTCAAAAGTCTTAAAATTAAAGGCAGTCAACACTTTAAGCGTGGGATTAAGCTTTTTAGTCATACACTAATTTGTTGAATTTTCAAAAACCTAATTTTGAAATCCTCAAGTTTTCAAATAACCCTTTCATCAATACGTAAATCAGTGAGCCTATAGCCTAAAGCTTAACCACCTGTCTAGGTTTAATCTTTTCAATTTTAACAAGTAATAGACAGTTATTAATGCCTGCGGTGGAGACTCTTTGAATAATGATGAAACAACAAGGATGTAGTGACCCGTCCTAATCCATCTGGATGAAGTCTTCAACAGTTGGTCCCATTGTGTGGTTCTGACCTCTATATGCCATGAACGACTCCATGTAATATGAGCAAATGCACAGCGGAAGATTTCTTTCATACCTGAGAATAAACATGCTTTAAAGTGTCAACCAAAAGGTGGGTGAGTTCATAAGTTTATCATAAAACAATAAAATTCATCATTTTGATAGACCACAAGATTTAAATCCTGCATGGTACGAATGGGCGCGAATCCTATACCCACCTGTAATGTACATGCGATATCTTTTAAATACAGTACACCTTTCTTGTGTATGAAATCATCTTTCATAAATCTTAGTAACCGTACACATATCTCGTGCATAAAAATAACATACACATAACCTGTGTATAAAATCATTCTCTCGATACATAACATTCACTTTTCATTTCTTTCATAGCTTGGCTTGGTAACCGACCTTAATATATAATGCGCATAATAATATTCCTAAAACAGAACATCTCGTCTGTATAATAATCATATAAACTTCGAAGTACTAAACACCACGCCCACTAGCCCTTCCGTCTAGTGAACATTCTGGGTGGGGGTGTTAAACCCGATAGCTACCTTGAGGATTCGCGTCAATTAGGCGTGCACTAATTCTCAAAATTAGTGATGTTCCCTAATTCTTAGGTTACCAAGCAATAATAATCAGGGGAAAAATATTCATATCAATTGTGGCAATTATCACGTCCACATAATTCAATGGTGGCAATTATCACATCCACATAATTCATTCGAGGAATGTTTTGCTTGTGTCTATCTAGTCAAACATTTATAAAAGCATTTCATGTATTCGCAGTTCAAAAATGTATTTCAAAAGCATTTAATAAAGCAGTTGTAAAAGTAGCGCTTGTATTCTCAGTCCCAAAAATGTAATGAGTAAAAGGGAATCAAATGAACTCACGCATATAAATATTGTAAAGCAGTTAATAAAATATTGCATGTATTCTCAGCCCAAAAATGTAAGGAGTAAAAGGGAGCAAATAAACTCACAATACTGTATTTTGTAGTAAAAATACATATGACGAAACTGAACAATGGAGGGTTGGCCTTGGATTCACGATCCTATATCATTTATATGTATATTAACACATATAATGGTAATTGAACAAATTTAGGTATTGTTATTAATTGTTATTTTAGTAATTTGTACGTTTCATTAATAACTAAATTAACTATATTTATTTTTATATACATTAAATAGATAATTAATATTTATTACTAACATATTGATATAGTTATGTTTTATGTAAATAATATATTTTTATATAGAAAATCTTTATTTGATATATTAATAATACTAATAATGATAAAAATAATAATATTGGTGTTAGAAATAATAGTAAAAATGATAATAAAAATAATAATGATAAAAATAATGATAATCTAATAATAATAATTCTAATAATAAAAATGATAATTTTGATAAAAATTAGTTTCAACCATTATACCACTTTCATTAAAAATGATAATAATAATAATAATAATAATAATAATAATAATAATAATAATAATAATAATAATAAAAATGAGTAATAAGTAAACTACCTCAAAGAAGTAGTCCTAAAAAAATGCCCAAGTCCGGGTTTGAACCCGCGACGTTCCGCTAACCCGATAATGCGTTTAACCATTCCTCTATTTGTCACATTGTGTTTTAGTTAGCTCATTATATATATTTGACCCGTCGTTCCTGTCCTTCTAAATCATCGAATCTTTATCATAACTATAACCTTCATACCCGTACCATCGTTATCATTTAGTATTGATATTAACCCTCAACATCTATCCTATTATCATTATTACTTCCTTCGTTTCTTCCTCATCGTTACTCTAACCGTAACTCATGATCATCACCATAATCTAATCACGTTAACATAATCCTTATCAAATCCATCATAACCTCACTGTCATTATTAATATTTTCGTTATTAATCTAGCATCACCTCGATCATCATTAATCATTTTCATGTTATCATACCAACCGCATCATCCTCATTTTATTTCATAAGATTGTAATATCATTACTATTGTGAAATCATCATGCTCATCATGATCATTATCATTATATATACTAAACGTCACTCGATATCAAATTCTCATCATAATCATCCTCATAAGCTCGATTCATTACCTATACTATCTACTATTAATCTGGCCCAAATCAAATACCAATCAACGTGCACTGGTCCCATATAACATCCCGTTAGCAATACCGAATTGAAAAAAAAATACGGTTTGCTTAGTACTAATCGAGGGTGTGGTCAAGTACCAACACCAAGCTAGCTAGCCAAGAACACCAATAATGCTTCAGTCCATATAGGAAGTTCATAAACCAAATAAAAAATATTCGTGGACGTCCTGGTCTCTCAAGAATTCGGTAATAACCAAAAGAAAAATCTATATGGCAAATATTGATTAGAAACTTAGTGGTTTTCTTTGTCCCACCACAAACAAAGTATAGCTTATTTATTTGATCAGGTGGAAACTTTTGTTGATTTACTCTCGGCCAAAGATAAAGAATAATACAGCTCAAAAGTCGATTTATTTAAACAGAATAGATTATAGGACCCACGTGTGACGACCCGGGAATTTTCGACCAAATTTAAACTTTAATCTTTATATGTTTCCGATACGATAAGCAAAGTCTGTAATGTTGAATCGCAAGATTTTGAACTGTTTTAATATATCCAGTTAACCTTTGACCATTCCCAACAATTCATGAACCAATGTGTAAATATATACATATGTATGTATATGCATAAAAGTATATAAAATAATTTAAACTAATAAGTATACATTAATCAATTCGACTTAAAAAGGTAAGATAACAAATAAAATAATTAAATTATTATTACAATGAGCATATATAATTAGATATATAATATTAATATGAATCTATATAAATATATATATATGTAATATTTCTATTAATAATTAATATATTGTAACATGTATAAACTATATAAATATTAAATATTCAATTATGATATTATATAAAATAAATAGCACATCATTAATAACATATTAGAGTTAACTATATAGATAGATATTATAATAATATTGTTATTTCTTTCAGTATTAATATTAATATTAATGTTATTAACATATAAACTATTGATGCAAATTTGTTATATATAATTAGTTGTGGTATTATTATCACCAATATTATTAACATTAATAATAATAATATTAACACTATTATAAATAGTATTATCAATATATCATTATCAATATTATCATGATTTTCATTATTATTATTATTATTATTATATTTATTTATTTATAAATACTAAATATATATATAGAAATAGGAATCAACTTTATATCTCAATCTACTGTGACCCATTTTTGTTTTTTGATCTCAAGTTGTTACATATCGATGTCAAATTGTACGAACCCATTCCTTTCACAAATTGCTTTATTTATTTTTTTATTATTTTCATAGCACTGATGAAAGATTTGGTCGATCCTGCTTATTTACAAAACACCAATCAACCCTTTTCCTTATCCACTACAACCAACCATTCAATTATCATCATTTATGTCAATTATAAACTGCATCTTGCTGGCTACCTTTTGACTCAAAAAGACACCTAAGAACACCTACAAGTTGCTGCTAATAACAGTCGATAACAACTCTTCAATCTCAGACTGCAACATCAAACCAACAAACATAACTATTGTGCTGCTTCTTACCACTCATCGACAACACACCATCACAAAACCATCGAGACTTTAGGGGTTCCTGATCCAATCGATCACTAACAAAACCATCAACGAAAAACCACCACAATCTAACCATATAATCAACTGCAATTCCAAATGCCACTCGACCCAGTGTGGTCACCATCTGTTCAGTCCACAACCTGCACCATCGTCATCATAATTAAAACTTATTTTATGTTTATAGTTTCAATCATCAACTTAATCCATTGCAGTTAAACCATTCCCTATCGCTATCAATTGTGGCATACTTCTACTCAAAAAACAACACAATACCAGTACAAAACCTCCTGAATTTACGAAATAATTCTAAGAATGACAATCAAAAACTCGACGGTTATCTTCAAAAGGTTCAAAATTTACTTATAATTTTAATTACTTTCTAGCATCAATCTACACATGAAATATGCTCCATAATTATCTATAGAATACTTAATAAACAGAATCATAATCTGATAAATCATACCTTTTTCAATTTTGAAGAATCAAAATTTGTTTGATTCTTTTTACAAACTTTGACCTTCGATTTCGGATTCAATTCTTCACGTTTGGATTTGAAAAGTCACAGATACAATCACGAACAGATTTAGAACAAATTTACACCTTTACTTTTCTTCAATTCGTTATCAATTCATTCAGAGATCAAATCGTATTTAATTTAGAACGAAGAATACTATTTGATTCCCCAATAAATTGCTGTTCATCCAACCTGATGAGGTATAGGATCTCGAGTTTCTGATCAGGAACTCCTTATCTAAATCGATTTGTAGTGACAATTATTATGAAGATGTTGAGGATTCGAGCTTAAGGTTTGATGTCGAGCAGCAACATCGGATTCAGAGAGTGGAGATCTTCATCAACTCGAAGTTACGAATTTCAATTTTTTTTGATTGATGAAACAAGGAGGATGATAATACCGATATCATAGTGGCGATGGTCTGCAAATTGATTAGGTTACTGATTATATCCGATTAAAAAAAAAAAACTGTGAAAAACCAACCCCTCAACTTAACGGGCTAAATCAATTCAGTAGGGCTTGATCATAATGCTCTTTGGGCTAGTCAATTAAGTAGTTGGGCCGGAGACTGGTTTAGTTTGTTGGGCCACGTTGATATTTATGTTGTTGGGTCTGCAAAACTATTACACGAATTGAGTAAAAGAGTTTATGTACCAAATAAATTAGGATGGAACGGATAGAGCAATGGTTGGAGTGTTGGGGTGTGAGCGGGAGGTCACTGGTTCAAGTCATGTCTGGAGCATTTTTTTTGACAAAGCTTTAAGGGTATACACAATTACTTGTATTATTATTATTATTATTATTATTATTATTATTATTATTATTATTATTATTATTAATATTATTATTATTAAAAATTTCATAAATTTTATTATTAATATCATTTTTATCGATATTAACATTTTTATTAGTATTATCAATATTATTATTGTTATAAGTATCGTTATTGTTGATATTATTCCTATTATTAATATTATAACAAATAAATATTAATTATATCAAAATAGATTGAATATATAACTATATTGTATTTTCATAATAAATAATAATTATCTATCTAATGTAAAAAAAAAAAAAAAGTAAATATATCTAACTAAATTATTCAGGAAACCTACAAATTAATAAATATAATAATTATATCACCAAGTATAATACATAAATTTGTTCGATTTCGATTACGTGTGTTAATATATATATAACTGATATAGGTTCATGAATCCGAGGTCAACCCTGCATTGTTCAATGTCGTCATATGTATTTTTACTACAAAATACAGTATTGTGAGTTTCATTTGCTCCCTTTTTACTCTTTACGTTTTTGGGCTGAGAATACATGCAAATGCTTTATTAACTGTTTTACGATATTTATATGCGTGAGTTTCATTTGCCCTTTTACTCTTTACGTTTTTGGGCTGAGAATACATTCAAATGCTTTATTAACTGTTTTACAATATTTATATGCGTGAGTTTCATTAATCCCTTTTTAAATGCTTTCGCAATATATATTTTTGGGACTAAGAATGCATGCGCTGCTTTTATAAATGTTTTACGAAATGGACACAAGTGATCGAAACTACATTCTATGGTTGGATTATCTAATCGAATATTCCCTTTTTATATAGTCTGGTAATCTAAGAATTAGGGAACAGACACCCTAATTGACGCGAACTCTAAAGATAGATCTATCGGGCCCAACGAGCCCCATCCAAAGTACCGGATGCTTTAGTACTTCGAAATTTATATCATGTCCGATGGAGGATCCCGGAATGAGGGGGATATTCTTATATGTATATTGTGAATGTCGATTACCAGGTGTTCAATCCATATGAATGATATTTTTGTCTCTATGCATGGGACGTATGTTTATGAGAAATAGAAATATGAAATCTTGTGGTCTATTAAAATTATGAAATGATTATTTATGTTAAACTAATGAACTCACCAACCTTTTGGTTGACACTTTAAAGCATGTTTATTCTCAGGTACGAAAGAAATCTTCCGCTGTGCATTTGTTCATTTTAGAGATATTACTTGAAGTCATTCATGACATATTTCAAAAGACGTTGCATTCGAGTCATTGAGTTCATCAAGATTATTATTAAGTCGATTATAGTTAGATATATTATGAAATGGTATGCATGCTGTCAACTTTCGATGTAATGAAATATTGTCTTTTCAAAAACGAATGCAATGTTTGTAAAATGTATCATATAGAGGTCAAGTACCTCGCTATGTAATCAACTATTGTGAATCGTTTATAATCGATACGGACTTCATCCGGATGGATTAGGACGGGTCCTTTCAGTTGGTATCAGAGCGGTGGTCGTAGCGAACCAGGTCTGCATTAGTGTGTCTAACTGATAAGTCGTTAGGATGCTTTAGTGAGTCTGGACTTCGACCGTGTCTGCATGTCCAAAGTTTTGCTTATCATTCTGTGTCGAAAATCATCTGCTTATCATCCTTAGAAAATTACCTACTCATTATTCTTAGTCTAGACACGTTTTACTGCATTGACTGCATGAATAGTGTATAGACAAAATTCAGATCTTAGCGTATCTGACAATTCATATCTTAGCGTATCTGACAATTCATATCTTAGCGTATCTGACAATTCATATCTTGACGTATCTGTTACTGTAGACCTTGCCTGATATCTCTCGTAAATTTCTCCTCAATTTAAGGGATCCTGGTACTATATATATCTATGTAAATTATGCATTGAGAATACCAACCAACTATCAATTACTATCACTAAACTCTTCATATCAAAATTTTTTCCTGAGATCGCGTAAGATGACCTCCACGAATCGATCAAATTCCTCTGACTCCGAAGACAGCGTGACAGGAGCACATCAATCAATCAACTATCGTGATTACTGGAGAAAATGGGGGTGGGTTCGCGACATACTCACTCTATGGAGAAGGGAAGAAGGTACTCCATATCATGAATCGAATCTACCACCCAACCTTGGAGTACTCGACCCGCTCACTGGTGAACCTGTTCGCAACACCGTTTATACCCTTTTTGCCAGAATTTTTCGTCTTGAGACTACCATTAATGGAACTAGAAAAGATATCCAATCTCTACCTCACATTGATAACCAACCAGGGTTAGTAGAAGAAGTTTAAGAACTCCGAGCTCGAGTGTTAACTTTAGAGAGCACGGTACACAGTCTGCAAACACCAGTAGTATCACCAACACCAGTCACATCACCAACCTTAGCACCAACAACACTAGTACCACCAACAACAACATCCGCATCACCAGCTTCGACATCTCATTCTATACCTCAAGTATAATCATCGTTCTACGTATCGTTCTATCTATTTTATTTTCGTTCGATATGGCGATTATGTAATCTTTAATGTTTTAGAAATTATATATTCTTGCTCTAATGATAAATCAAATGAGATCAATATCACATTAACTCATTAAATTCATGATTACATCTAAAGAAAATATATACGTATATATGTTTTCATAAAGATTGTAATTAAAAATTCTTCTGTACAAACTGTTAATGGTGAAAATATTTTAACGGGTAGGTAATACCCGAGGAGTATTTAGATGTCACATTAATAAGTTACACTGTACATTCTTCGGAATTGATTCAACGATCATTTACTATCCTATTTACAACCACCGATTTACGTATCCGTTCACCAAAGAATAACTATTTTCATTCAAATTCAATTTCATATTTGGATTTTGATCTATCAGAATCCAACAAGTGGCATAATGAAGAAATAATGGACACAATAAAAATTGATTAGAAACCGACTAATTGACAATATGAAATTTTGTTAAGAAACCACGCTAACAAAATCCTAGCTAACTGTTCCTAGCTAACTGTTAATTCCATATTACATTTTATTTATCGCAATTTATTTCATCACAATTTTAAGTCTCGCAATTTTATTTATCGTTATTTAATTTCTGTTATTTACTTTACGCATTTTATTTATCGTCATTTAATTTCTGTTATTTACTTTACGCACTTTATTTATCGTCATTTAATTTCTGTTATTTATTTTATGCACTTTAAATATCGGGACACGTATACAAAGTTTTGACATATCATATCGACACATCTATATATATTATTTGGAATCACCATAGACACTCTATATGCAGTAATGATCGAGTTCTCTATACAGGGTTGAGGTTGATTCTATAATAATATATATACTTTGAGTTGTGATCGAGTCTGAGACGTATACGGGTCACGACACATATTAATTAATTCGAATATTGTATATTAAACTATATATATGAATTATTGAACTGTTACTGTGGACTATCGACTGTGGACTAATAACATTGGACAGTTAAAATGAATTAAAATATTGATTATAATATATGAAACTAAACAATTCTTCAAGTTGCCACTTGATTTCGTCTTAAACATCATTTGTATCTTCACGACTACATTCTGCGTTCAAACCTTTCATGATTCTTGAAAACACCTCAATCGATAGGATGAATCAACCGCACTTCATCTACGGAAAGAAAGAGTTATGCATATAATTATGCACCTGAGAAACTCTCGGCAATTGAGTAAAAGTTCAACACGTAGCCGCGTCAGATCCTTTGGCATTTATTAACAAAAACAACTTTGCGATCCCTTTTCAAAATTAGCCAATTTTGTCACAGCTCCAACAAGTCAACTTCGACTTTTCGTACGAAAAAACCTTATTATAACGTTTATATATACGCGTGCTCTTTTATTGTTACCAGGTAACCTTTCATATTCCATCATATTACCATCAGCGTTTAATCATCTAAAAACAAAATTCTCCTGAAACCACCTCGGATTAATAACCGATGATTCATATATCATAGCATTAAATGCAGAGGAAACAGAAAAATGGTAGATGGTCTAAACGGACAAAAGTTTAATGATAAAGAAAGGAGTGTTAGGAACGCTCGATAGAAAATTGGGTATTGAAAAACAGATTGAGTTACCCATGAAGGAGACCAAGGACAAATACAAGGACCAAATCCTATATTCAAAGGATTCAGGTAATTCTGGATCCGTTGAAATCTTTAGAGAATATCTTGCTCCGAGGTCATGTTAAAATCTTGCGGAAAATCTTTCTCCATCAACCGTCGAACTTAGAAATTCCAAAATATCATCATCAATATCTTCGATATTTCTGAGGATAATTTCATAAATATTCTCGTCCGAAATTATATACCTCTTCGTGCGTCCTGTGTATCATTATGTTGGAAACATTCAATGGAAAATTTAGTATCGAAAAGCGGATTATGCGAAACTATGAAGGAAGCCGTGAACAAATCACAAAGAATAAGTTTGACTACAAAGAATCCAAATGATTCCGTTTCTGATGAAATATTTAGCGAATACCTCGCTTCCGAATCTAAACCCTTACGGATAAATCTGCTTCACCATCCATCGATATTAGAAATTCCAAGATATCATCGTATCTTTCATTATAAATATCCTCCATATTTCTGAAGATATTTTCATAATTATTCTTATCTGAAATCAATAATCTATTCGTGCTATCAATGTTACATCATATAGAAACTGTTAGATTCTATATTCTGTAAACTTTCGAGCTTAAAATATGAATGTTTTTGGAAGTAGTGTTAGGAATTGATGCATGAGTTAGTATAATATAATGACACTTGATCAACGTGATTATATTACAGTAAGTCATGCTGAGTTTCTAATGAAACCTGATGATGGTTCACAGTAGATTATACCATCATCAGGTGCCATGTTACATAACTCTTTCATTCCACATAACCTCCGAACATATCAAGAAGAATATGTTCTCGATAGTTCTATCATATGTATTTTTGATAAATTTGAAAATCAAATCGTGCTATCACGTTCCACCCTGCTTAGAACATTATAATTATTTAGAACTCTATATCTACAAATTCTGGACCATTATTCACTTGATTTAAAGTCGGGAAGAGAAAACAAGAGCATGAAGCTCCGATATATAAGAAAAATATCAAGCCCAACAACACCACCGAAATTACAAACTGTGGATATCAGTGCGTATAGCAATATAAAGACACGGGAGAATTATAAATACAATAATCCCTAGACCATAGTAGAAATAAACAGATTCTTCCGGTGGGAGTTGGAAAAGAAGAATGATCATTGCGATAGTCCGAATAAGAACAAGGATTTGAACCGGATTAAGCATTATTATAATCTTTTAGATATATGAACTGAGAAAGAAGGTATAGAAGTGGTGGAAACTAATGGAATGGAAAAGATAAATTTATAGTGGAAATATCAGACAGAGCAATCAAGGCAGATCATCGCATTTAATTAAAGAGATCCTAACTTCTTCACCTACCGAAGAATCATATCTTTTAGATTTCGAAGATTTTCTTTGAAATCCCTTAAATTCCGGAATTCAACCAAAACAATGTCAAAAGCTAAGACGCACCTTATTTTCTAGTTTCCACCGTGACTACGTCAAAAGTTAAATCTCTATCACAATCTGTTGTGACAACTTCATTCGTACACTTCATCTAATCGAATAGTTTTATCTATATTAGTCAATAATGATAAAACTCAATTTATCAACTCATATTGTCATGAAAACATTTTTACTGTTAGTCATGACCACCTCACTCAAATTTCGGGACGAAATTTCTTTAACGGGTAGGTACTGTGACGACCCGGGAATTTTCGACCAAATTTAAACTTTAATCTTTATATGTTTCCGATACGATAAGCAAAGTCTGTAATGTTGAATCGCAAGATTTTGAACTGTTTTAATATATCCAGTTAACCTTTGACCATTCCCAATGATTCATGAACCAATGTGTAAATATATACATATGTATGTATATAAAATAATTTAAACTAATAAGTATACATTAATCAATTCGACTTAAAAAGGTAAGATAACAAATAAAATAATTAAATTATTATTACAATGAGCATATATAATTAGATATATAATATTAATATGAATCTATATAAATATATATATATGTAATATTTCTATTAATAATTAATATATTGTAACATGTATAAACTATATAAATATTAAATATTCAATTATGATATTATATAAAATAAATAGCACATCATTAATAACATATTAGAGTTAACTATATAGATAGATATTATAATAATATTGTTATTTCTTTCAGTATTAATATTAATATTAATGTTATTAACATATAAACTATTGATGCAAATTTGTTATATATAATTAGTTGTGGTATTATTATCACCAATATTATTAACATTAATAATAATAATATTAACACTATTATAAATAGTATTATCAATATATCATTATCAATATTATCATGATTTTCATTATTATTATTATTATTATTATATTTATTTATTTATAAATACTAAATATATATATAGAAATAGGAATCAACTTTATATCTCAATCTACTGTGACCCATTTTTGTTTTTTGATCTCAAGTTGTTACATATCGATGTCAAATTGTACGAACCCATTCCTTTCACAAATTGCTTTATTTATTTTTTTATTATTTTCATAGCACTGATGAAAGATTTGGTCGATCCTGCTTATTTACAAAACACCAATCAACCCTTTTCCTTATCCACTACAACCAACCATTCAATTATCATCATTTATGTCAATTATAAACTGCATCTTGCTGGCTACCTTTTGACTCAAAAAGACACCTAAGAACACCTACAAGTTGCTGCTAATAACAGTCGATAACAACTCTTCAATCTCAGACTGCAACATCAAACCAACAAACATAACTATTGTGCTGCTTCTTACCACTCATCGACAACACACCATCACAAAACCATCGAGACTTTAGGGGTTCCTGATCCAATCGATCACTAACAAAACCATCAACGAAAAACCACCACAATCTAACCATATAATCAACTGCAATTCCAAATGCCACTCGACCCAGTGTGGTCACCATCTGTTCAGTCCACAACCTGCACCATCGTCATCATAATTAAAACTTATTTTATGTTTATAGTTTCAATCATCAACTTAATCCATTGCAGTTAAACCATTCCCTATCGCTATCAATTGTGGCATACCACTACTCAAAAATCAACACAATACCAGTACAAAACCTCCTGAATTTACGAAATAATTCTAAGAATGACAATCAAAAACTCGACGGTTATCTTCAAAAGGTTCAAAATTTACTTATAATTTTAATTACTTTCTAGCATCAATCTACACATGAAATATGCTCCATAATTATCTATAGAATACTTAATAAACAGAATCATAATCTGATAAATCATACCTTTTTCAATTTTGAAGAATCAAAATTTGTTTGATTCTTTTTACAAACTTTGACCTTCGATTTCGGATTCAATTCTTCACGTTTGGATTTGAAAAGTCACAGATACAATCACGAACAGATTTAGAACAAATTTACACCTTTACTTTTCTTCAATTCGTTATCAATTCATTCAGAGATCAAATCGTATTTAATTTAGAACGAAGAATACGATTTGATTCCCCAATAAATTGCTGTTCATCCAACCTGATGAGGTATAGGATCTCGAGTTTCTGATCAGGAACTCCTTATCTAAATCGATTTGTAGTGACAATTATTATGAAGATGTTGAGGATTCGAGCTTACGGTTTGATGTCGAGCAGCAACATCGGATTCAAAGAGTGGAGATCTTCATCAACTCGAAGTTACGAATTTCAATTTTTTTTGATTGATGAAACAAGGAGGATGATAATACCGATATCATAGTGGCGATGGTCTGCAAATTGATTAGGTTACTGATTATATCCGATTAAAAAAAAAAACTGTGAAAAACCAACCCCTCAACTTAACGGGCTAAATCAATTCAGTAGGGCTTGATCATAATGCTCTTTGGGCTAGTCAATTAAGTAGTTGGGCCGGAGACTGGTTTAGTTTGTTGGGCCACGTTGATATTTATGTTGTTGGGTCTGCAAAACTATTACACGAATTGAGTAAAAGAGTTTATGTACCAAATAAATTAGGATGGAACGGATAGAGCAATGGTTGGAGTGTTGGGGTGTGAGCGGGAGGTCACTGGTTCAAGTCATGTCTGGAGCATTTTTTTTGACAAAGCTTTAAGGGTATACACAATTACTTGTATTATTATTATTATTATTATTATTATTATTATTATTATTATTATTATTATTATTATTATTAATATTATTATTATTAAAAATTTCATAAATTTTATTATTAATATCATTTTTATCGATATTAACATTTTTATTAGTATTATCAATATTATTATTGTTATAAGTATCGTTATTGTTGATATTATTCCTATTATTAATATTATAACAAATAAATATTAATTATATCAAAATAGATTGAATATATAACTATATTGTATTTTCATAATAAATAATAATTATCTATCTAATGTAAAAAAAAAAAAAAAAGTAAATATATCTAACTAAATTATTCAGGAAACCTACAAATTAATAAATATAATAATTATATCACCAAGTATAATACATAAATTTGTTCGATTTCGATTACGTGTGTTAATATATATATAACTGATATAGGTTCATGAATCCGAGGTCAACCCTGCATTGTTCAATGTCGTCATATGTATTTTTACTACAAAATACAGTATTGTGAGTTTCATTTGCTCCCTTTTTACTCTTTACGTTTTTGGGCTGAGAATACATGTAAATGCTTTATTAACTGTTTTACGATATTTATATGCGTGAGTTTCATTTGCCCTTTTACTCTTTACGTTTTTGGGCTGAGAATACATGCAAATGCTTTATTAACTGTTTTACAATATTTATATGCGTGAGTTTCATTAATCCCTTTTTAAATGCTTTCGCAATATATATTTTTGGGACTAAGAATGCATGCGCTGCTTTTATAAATGTTTTACGAAATGGACACAAGTGATCGAAACTACATTCTATGGTTGGATTATCTAATCGAATATGCCCTTTTTATATAGTCTGGTAATCTAAGAATTAGGGAACAGACACCCTAATTGACGCGAACTCTAAAGATAGATCTATCGGGCCCAACGAGCCCCATCCAAAGTACCGGATGCTTTAGTACTTCGAAATTTATATCATGTCCGATGGAGGATCCCGGAATGAGGGGGATATTCTTATATGTATATTGTGAATGTCGATTACCAGGTGTTCAATCCATATGAATGATATTTTTGTCTCTATGCATGGGACGTATGTTTATGAGAAATAGAAATATGAAATCTTGTGGTCTATTAAAATTATGAAATGATTATTTATGTTAAACTAATGAACTCACCAACCTTTTGGTTGACACTTTAAAGCATGTTTATTCTCAGGTACGAAAGAAATCTTCCGCTGTGCATTTGTTCATTTTAGAGATATTACTTGAAGTCATTCATGACATATTTCAAAAGACGTTGCATTCGAGTCATTGAGTTCATCAAGATTATTATTAAGTCGATTATAGTTAGATATATTATGAAATGGTATGCATGCCGTCAACTTTCGATGTAATGAAATATTGTCTTTTCAAAAACGAATGCAATGTTTGTAAAATGTATCATATAGAGGTCAAGTACCTCGCGATGTAATCAACTATTGTGAATCGTTTATAATCGATACGGACTTCATCCGGATGGATTAGGACGGGTCCTTTCAGTTGGTATCAGAGCGGTGGTCGTAGCGAACCAGGTCTGCATTAGTGTGTCTAACTGATAAGTCGTTAGGATGCTTTAGTGAGTCTGGACTTAGACCGTGTCTGCATGTCCAAAGTTTTGCTTATCATTCTGTGTCGAAAATCATCTGCTTATCATCCTTAGAAAATTACCTACTCATTATTCTTAGTCTAGACACGTTTTACTGCATTGACTGCATGAATAGTGTATAGACAAAATTCAGATCTTAGCGTATCTGACAATTCATATCTTAGCGTATCTGATAATTCATATCTTAGCGTATCTGACAATTCATATCTTGACGTATCTGTTACTGTAGACCTTGCCTGATATCTCTCGTAAATTTCTCCTCAATTTAAGGGATCCTGGTACTATATATATCTATGTAAATTATGCATTGAGAATACCAACCAACTATCAATTACTATCACTAAACTCTTCATATCAAAATTTTTTCCTGAGATCGCGTAAGATGACCTCCACGAATCGATCAAATTCCTCTGACTCCGAAGACAGCGTGACAGGAGCACATCAATCAATCAACTATCATGATTACTGGAGAAAATGGGGGTGGGTTCGCGACATACTCACTCTATGGAGAAGGGAAGAAGGTACTCCATATCATGAATCGAATCTACCACCCAACCTTGGAGTACTCGACCCGCTCACTGGCGAACCTGTTCGCAACACCGTTTATACCCTTTTTGCCAGAATTTTTCGTCTTGAGACTACCATTAATGGAACTAGAGAAGATATCCAATCTCTACCTCACATTGATAACCAACCAGGGTTAGTAGAAGAAGTTAAAGAACTCCGAGCTCGAGTGTTAACTTTAGAGAGCACGGTACACAGTCTGCAAACACCAGCAGTATCACCAACACCAGTCACATCACCAACCTTAGCACCAACAACAAGAAAAGAAAGAGGTGGTTACATTGGCTTGGCTTCGGACAGAAACTAATTCATATGGCAGCAGCTACATCTATTAATATGAAGGTATTATAGTCGTGTTTTGCAGGAGAAAGAATGAAGGAGAGAGAGAAAGCTAGTGGTGGTTCAAGGTGATTGTTCATGGTGACGGATGTCGAGTTTAAGTGGTGGCCGATGGTATTTCAAAGCTTGAATGTGAAAGAACCCGTTCATATACATTATAAACGATTCACAATAGTTGATTACATTGCGAGGTATTTGACCTCTATATGATACATTTTACAAACATTGCATTCATTTTTAAAAGACAATCTTTCTTTACATCAAAAATTGACAGGCATGCATACCATTTCATAATATTCACTATCCAACTATAAATTGATTTAATAATAATCTTTGATGAACTCAATGACTCGAATGCAACGTTCTTCGAAATATGCTATGAAAGACTCCAAGTAATATCTTTAAAATGAGCAAATGCACAGCGGAAGATTTCTTTAACACCTGAGAATAAACATGCTTTAAAGTGTCAACCAAAAGGTTGGTGAGTTCATTAGTTTATCATAATCATTTATTTCCATCATTTTAATAGACCACAAGAATTTCATTTCCAGTTCTCATAAATATACGTCCCATGCATAGAGACAAAAAATAATCATTCATATGGTGAACACCTGGTAACTGACATTAACTAGATACATATAAGAATATCCCCTATCATTCCGGGATCCTCCTTCGGACATGATATAATTTTGAAGTACTAAAGCATCCGGTACTTTGGATGGGGTTTGTTAGGCCCAATAGATCTATCTTTAGGATTCGCGTCAATTAGGGTGTATGTTCCCTAATTCTTAGATTACCAGACTTTAATAAAAAAGGGCATATTCGATTTCGATAATTCAACCATAGAATGTAGTTTCAATTACTTGTGTCTATTTCGTCAAACATTTATAAAAGCGCTTGTATTCTCAGTCCCAAAAATATAAAGCGTAAAAAGGTAAATGAAACTCACCATACTGTATATCGTAGTAAAAATACATATAACGTCATTGAACAAGTGCAAGGTTGGCCTCGGATTCACGAACCTAAATTAATTATATATATATTTATGTGTTGGTCAATATTTGTCTAACAAATTAGGTCAAGTCATAGTGTACCACAATCCTAATGCTCGAGACTAATATGCAAAAGTCAACAAAAGTAAATTTGACTCAAAATAATTTCCAAAAATCTATACATGATTAATATATAGTTTAAATATCGTCGTTTTATATTTTTAAATATTTTTAAAAGATTTATTAGAGTAAATAATATAATTTATTTATTAATAAATAAAATTTTATATTATATTTATATAATAAAATATACTTTTATATATATTAAGTAATAAAATTTATAGGGTTCATTTAATATTATAAAGATAATATGATAGGTATTATTAAAGTAAGTTATTACACGTAGTAAAATATGTTTGTATCAAATATTTATTTGATAAAATAATATATATAATGATAGTAAGTAAAAGTTGTATTATTTTGTAATAATAATTATTATTATAAAAATATCAATATTTATAATTACTAAGATGACATTATGATAAAACGATAATTATAATTATGATAACTTTAATATTTACGATAATTTTTAATATTATCTTTAAAATAATAATTCTATTTAAAATAATAATAATAATGATATTTTATAGTAACAATGACATTTTTATTAAAATGATAATTTTTGTTAAAATGATAGTTTTAATACTAACGATAATTTTAATAATAATAGTAATGATAAAAATAATAAGAACGATAATTTTATCTAAATCAATATCTTATGATATTTTAATTTCATCATGATACTGTTACCCATTATTTCCTAATCGTTTCGTTTAATAGCTTTTAATCGTCTTTTATATCGTGTTCGTAATAATGATAATAATAGTAATCAAAATAATTAGGTGTTACAAATATTTGTTTTAATTACACTAATATTAATAATGATAGTTACTATAACATTATTAATGATAATACTAATAATTATCTTAATGATAATATAGTAATAATAATAATAATAATAACAATAACAATAACCATTTTTAAATAATGATATATATATTAATAATGATAATAATAATAATAATACCAATAATAATAATAATAATAATAATAATAATAATTGGATAATAATAATAATACTAATTATAACTTTAACGATAATAACGATAGTAATAAAAAAAATAACAATTTTTAATGATAAATCCTTTTATTGATAAAGATAATAATAATAATAATAATAAGATAAAACTAGAACTACGATAATAACGACGATAATAATAATTATTTTTAATAATAATACAAAAGTTCGATGGACTATAACTTCACATCCGTTCATCGAAATCATTCGACATCTAAATGAAAAGTTCTTAATTTTTCGCTACCTTTCCAACGACATGCATATCTTATACCTTATCTCAGTCGCATATATAACTAATTCAGGATTCAACATAACCTAACTAAAGGCAATATCAAAAGTACAAACATGCATAATCCTATATACTCGAGTACTAGTCAGGGATACACTATTAGTATGTAAAAGTTAAATTATGAGTACTCACGTATCAATATTGAGATTCAATATTGCAGGAAAGGTACGTAGACGCAAAGGAGATGATAAACACTATATTGACCTCACGAGCATACCCATGAACCATACCTAATCACCTCCATAGCTATAACCCATAATTTCCTTAATCCAATCCCACTCGAAAAACAATTTCAAAATCACTCGAAAACAGCACTCTGACGTAATATTTTATGTATACTAATAATATCTTGAAATAATACGGAGTAAATATATATATGTAAATCGATTGAGAGAGTTTAGAGAAAAATATTTTCAAGTTTCTATGAAATAATGAAACCTATTGAATTCTATTTATAATAGATTTTTGAATTATTAAAGTGAATTATTAAAGTATGAATTATTAAAGTGAATTATTAAAGTATGAATTATTAAAGTGAATTATTAAAGTATGAATTATTAAAGTGAATTATTAAAGTATGAATTATTAAAGTGAATTATTAAAGTATGAATTATTAAAGTAAATTATTAAAGTTAAAGTAAAGTAAAAATAAAGTAAAGGTAAAGTTTAAGTATAGTAAAAGTATAAAACTATGTACGTATAATACGCGTATAAATATATATAATATTAATTTAAATCGTTATATATATTTAATAAAATAAAATATAAATATCGTTATCTTTATCATACTGGTTAAGTAATGAGTTGTCAAAAGTGGTTCTAGATATTTATAAAAGTTATATACGTTTTAATAATAAAGTTCTTTTTAAACTGAAAACGTTTTTGTACGTTTGAAACTAAATCAAATAAATATAATAATTTTGTTTTCCAAAACCAAATATATTTTTAAGAATCATTATGTTTAAAGGTTAAAATAATGGAAATCGTTATATCATAAAATGTTTTAGAAAAGTAGAATCATATATATTCATAATAGGTTTCAAGTTTTTAAATTACAGTTTGTTGGTGAAGCATGGGATAAAGTTCAAAGGTTAAATAAACGTATGAAATCATCTTAATGAAAAATGTCGAGTTACTTAACTTGTCGATATCCAACATCTAAGTTATTTACACTTCACGTTCTTACTTATAAATCACTTTACCATTTTCCGAATGTTGTCAAAAAGAATAGATTTCTTAAATCACAGTGGACCTCATAACATAGACCCGTAATCATATCATAATGTATCTGATAAATCAATCATTTGATATTATCTTCTAATTCCATCGATAAACATATTGAAACAAATACGTTCATGTAAAGTATTATACGTTTAATACTTTATTAATATTCTCAAGTTATAATATATATATATATACATATATATACATATTTATTTATATATAACGGTTCGTGAATCGTCGGAATTTGGTCGAGGTTATAATGAATGTATGAACACAATTTAAAATTCTTGAGATTTAACTTAACAAACTTTGCTTATCGTGTCGGAATAATATAAAGATAAAGTTTAAATTTGGTTGGAAATTTCCGGGTTGTCACAGTACCTACCCGTTAAAGAAATTTTGTCCCGAAATTTGAGTGGAAAGGTCATGAATGATAATAAGTATGTTTTCATGATGCATACAGGCTGAAAATTAGAGTTTTATCATCAGCGAATAATTTGGATAAACAATCCATTTATATGAAGAGTACGAATGAAGCTAACATAGAAGAGTGAAATGAGTAAGTGTAGATTCATCTTATCATTTGACGTAGATATTATTGATTTCCAGATTTGAAGAAAATCTTTGTAATAAGATTTGATTCTCCGGTAACAAAAGGAATTAGGATCCGCTTTAAATGCGATCGTCCATTTTAATTGTTCTGTCGGAGATTTTCTTATAAATTCACCTCCTTCATTTTCTTACAACTCACACCTTCTGTTGATGCATTTTATGCAAGTCCCTAGACATCTACCCACGTCCATTGCAGGTACAATAGTTTACAGGCCACCATGATCGTTCGTTATTATCCTATCCGTGTTTGTATGTGGTTACAGCAACTGCATGAATGAGATTTGGATGTTTGACTATGTTAGACTTAGTCAGACGTCCGAGTGAAGCCTCACTCATACAGCTGATAGGCTCATACGCACGGTTGATGCTGAGCTAAGTCACAATTACAACCTAAATGAGAAGACACGAGTGAGTGATCACCCGTACGGCTGATGAAGCTAACTTGTATGTGTGATGGATGAATCGTACGGGTGAGTCAATAGCAGGGGTATATAAGGTCTTATGTTCTTCATTTTAGGTTAAGCCTCTCATTTGTTACACACACTCAGATCTGGTGAGCTCCTCCGATTCTCTCTCAACCCAAATCACCCAGGTGGTGAATAATAGCTCTAGGTGTTGATCTAATCACACTTGATTTAGTTGTTGTATGACTAAATTAATCCCAAAAAGCTTAACCTATTCACTAGAGGGTTTGATTCACTTATTCCATCATTGTGTGAGTTAAATCTGTTGATTTTTAAGTTCCTAGTCATGTTTCATCACCTTCTATTCTTTTCCCCTCAACTCATATTTTAAAGTATTCATCAATATGCTCCATCCAGTTCTGATTCTCGATATACTTATAACTTTCATATCGGTCATTCTTCTTTTTCATCTACCGCTGGAAGAATCTATTTACTTCTACTATACTCTTGGGTTTATAGTGTTTCTAGTTCTCCCGTGTCTTTATATTGCTATATGCATCGATATATATGGTTTATAATTTTTGATTTGTCGTTGGGCTTTATATCTTACCTTATATTTCAAAGTCTCTGTTTCTATCTTCTATAATCATTGTTATCCACATTTAATGCTCTCTTTTATTTGCTGCAATTTATACCCCAATTTCTATTTCGGAGTTTTGTCCGTTCGTTTCTTCTTCTTGCGATTAAGCACCACTTGTAATGGTCCAGAATTCACAGATATGAATTTCGGAATGAACATTGTTAATGTTCTAGGAAGGAAATTGTGATGGCACGATCTTGACTTGTTAAATTACTAAAATACCTTGGAAAAGGCCGAATCATCAAGAAATATTTTCTTGATATTTTAGAGGTTAAATAGAATACAAAAGTCGTATAACATGGCACATGATGATGTTATGATCTGTGAATCATCACGTTCCATTTAGAAACTCAGCATGAATTACTGTAATATAATCACGTTGATCAAGTGTCATTATATTATACTAACTCATGCTTCAGTTTCCAACACTACTTCAAAAACATTCATATTTTAAACTCAAAGGTTTACAGAGTATAGGAACTAAACAGTTTCCTTTTTGATGTAATACAGATAGCGCAAAGAGATAAATGATTCCAGATAAGAATAGTTATGGAAATATCTTCAGAAATATGGAGGATATTTATAATGAAAGATACGATGATATCTTAGAATTTTTAATATCAGAGGATGATGAAGAATATTGTCTGTAAGGGTTTAGTGTCAGGAGCAAGGTATTCGTTAATGACTTCAGCAGACACTGAATCATTTGGATTCTTTGAAGGCAGGTTCAGTCTTTGTGATTTGTCCACAGCCTCCTTCATACTTTGCTCAATCCGTTTTCCAGTTCCAAAACTTCTCTATTTCTGAGCTTTGTTAATACACTAATCTTTATCATCAAACTTTTTACTGCTAAGGTCGTTTACAGTTTGTGTTGCTTCATCAGCATTTCGAGAACTAGTTCGTGGTTCAGAGTGTTTTTCAGAAACTTCACATTCGAAGTATGTAAGCCTTGGAAATAGACGTTATGTATAACTGTTGGCGTCAACATGCTGTGAGATTTCAAAATACTGATTGCTAATTCCCAATGATTCGTATGGTAATTCTCGTTACAAGAGGCAGATGAGTAAATGATGAGGTTTCGATAAATATAAAGATTCTTCAGAATGTCCAAGATCAGTGAAGTTGTTGGTAAGTTTATTGCTAATGTGGTGGAATATGAAAGGTTCTCCGGTAATAAAAGGGTAATCACATATATCAAAATTATGATAAGGCTACTCCGAATGAAAAATCGAAGTTGTCTTGCTGGAGCTGTGATATAATTTGCTACTTTGCAAAGGAATTGCAAGGTTATTTTTGCTAATAAATGCCAAAAGATCTGACACAGATATGTGTTGAATTATTACTTTGGTTTCGAGAGCTTTTTAAGTACATAACTGTGGGTAATATGTGGTTAGATCATCATCTCGATTGCTCATTATTTGAAGTCTCTTCAGAGATTTTCGAAGGGTTTGAACACAGATTGTAATTGTTTGTATACATTTGATGTTCTAACACACTTTTGAAGTCAAAGTATAGCTTTGAAAGATGTAGGAATCTAAAAGTGATGGTACCGGTTATATCTCGAATTGAATTCTGAGATTTTAAAATCAGAATATGTAATTGGGTTTGAATGAGTATGATTGTTTTGATTTCTATGAAAGAATGTATATTATTGTGAAAGTAGGAAGTATAATTGATAATTTGCTTAATCTGATTCGAAGAATGTAACATATTAATTGTGAATTTATATATATCTCTCGGGTATTACCTACCCGTTAAAAATTTTTCACAATTAATATTTTGTACATAAGAATTTTATTACAGTCTTTATGAAAATATATATGTATATATTCTCCTCAGATGTAACATAGATTTTAATGAGTTAATAATAAATTAAACTCATTCGATTTACAGTTGGAACTAGAATTGAATAATTCCTTGAAGGCTTTAGAGGTTACATAAGTATTTCTTCAATAATATTGAAATTATGAATCAATACTTCGTTATTTGTTGAGATGTGATGTTGGTTTTCGTTAAATTCTTGTGAACTTCGCAAAGTACGAATGATGTTATCTGAAAAGTTTCAGTTACATCAATGATGAAGTGTAAAATCAAATATATACTTGATTTATTAGGAATTGGAATTTGTTGAATTGAGACAGAGATTGTAGTTAACGATGGTTAAGTCACGGGCGAGGGACGCACATTATTGCATATTTGTAATATGAATTAATCGAGTAGTTAAGATTCACACACCATAGCTTAGCACGGAAAGATTTATTTTTTATTTCAAAATATATATATATATATATAAAATATATATATAATTTCTTCAGAGGGAATGTGTTAATTCTTCATAACTTGTTGATACAATATACACGTTATTGATTCGTAATGATGTCCACATTGATTCTTGAACTGACGGAGTTTGTGATATTATAGGTGTTGTTGATTCTGATGTTGACTGTACTGACGATGCTGGTGACATTGACGGTACTGTTGATGCTGTTGGTAAAACAAGTTTAACTTGTTAATCACACACCATTTTTTTCAGGGTTTCTACTCTTCCTTCTATCATTTTGGTTCGCTTAACTGATTTATGGTTAGGGCTAGATTAGATAATCTCTAAGACTTTAGAGATTATATAATCACCGCAGAATGTTTCTCCAATGAAGTTATGAATTAATACTTCGTCAGTTATTGTTGTTGGTACTCCTTGGTATCTATGGTGCGTATGACGTTGATGCTCGTAGGACAGATTGTGAAGTTGAGGTTTACAACGCGGTTGTGGTTGGAGGTGGTAATGGTACTATTGGCGTTGATGATGGTGGTACTGGTTATGCTGCTGGTGCTGCTGCTGGTGTTTGTAATCTCTGCACCATATTCTCCAAAGCCACTACCCGAGAGCGAAGTTCGTTGACTTCTTCTATTATTCCAGGATGATTGTCGGTCGGAACGAGCGGATAAATAAAATCTAGAATTAGATGTAGTATATAATCGTGACGAGATACCCTGAAAATGAGAGAGAAAATGGTGTCTCGAACAGGTTCGCCGGTAAGTGCTTCAGGTTCTTCGCCAAGAGGTCATTGTGGTGGATGGAAAGGATCGCCTTCTTCTTGTTTCCAATGATTGAGGAGGCTACGAACCCATCCCCAATTCATCCAGAATAGGTGATGACTGATTGGTTGATCCATTCCGGTCACACTGCTTTCGGAGCTTGAGTGAGATTCCATTTCGGAATCCGAGTGACTTGAACTGATGACAAATTCCATTTCGTACGATTGGATAAAGGATTTTCGATATAAAATGATTTTTCGGCTATCGGGTGGTATTCTATTTACATAGGATATCTATATATAGAGATCAAAAGATTTCAAAGATTACGGAGGAATTTGCTGGATATGTCAGGCAAAGTTTAAAGTAACAGATACGATAAGATATGATTTAGCAGATACGCTAAGATATGAATTTTGTCTATACACTACTCATGCAATTAGTGTAGCAAGACGTGTCTAGACTAATAATGATAAGTAGGTAATTTCCTATGGATGATAAGCAGATGATTTCTGACTAGAAATGATACGCAAAACTTTTGACATGCAGACACGGTCGAAGTCCAGACTCACTAATGCATCCTAACGACTTATCAGTTAGACACACTAATGCAGACCTGGTTCGCTAAGACCACCGCTATGATACCAACTGAAAGAACCCGTTCATATACATTATAAACGATTCACAATAGTTGATTACATTGCGAGGTATTTAACCTCTATATGATACATTTTACAAACATTGCATTCGTTTTTAAAAGACAATCTTTCTTTACATCAAAAATTGACAGGCATGCATACCATTTCATAATATTCACTATCCAACTATATATTGATTTAATAATAATCTTTGATGAACTCAATGACTCGAATGAACCGTTCTTCCAAATATGCTATGAAAGACTCCAAGTAATATCTTTAAAATGAGCAAATGCACAGCGGAAGATTTCTTTAACACCTGAGAATAAACATGCTTTAAAGTGTCAACCAAAAGGTTGGTGAGTTCATTAGTTTATCATAATCATTTATTTCCATCATTTTAATAGACCACAAGAATTTCATTTCCAGTTCTCATAAATATACGTCCCATGCATAGAGACAAAAAATAATCATTCATATGGTGAACACCTGGTAACCGACATTAACTAGATACATATAAGAATAACCCCTATCATTCCGGGATCCTCCTTCGGACATGATATAATTTCAAAGTACTAAAGCATCCGGTACTTTGGATGGGGTTTGTTAGGCCCAATAGATCTATCTTTAGGATTCGCGTCAATTAGGGTGTCTGTTCCCTAATTCTTAGATTACCAGACTTTAATAAAAAGGGGCATATTCGATTTCGATAATTCAACCATAGAATGTAGTTTCAATTACTTGTGTCTATTTCGTCAAACATTTATAAAAGCGCATGTATTCTCAGTCCCAAAACTATAAAGGGTAAAAAGGTAAATGAAACTCACCATACTGTATTTCGTAGTAAAAATACATATAACGTCATTGAACAAGTGCAAGGTTGGCCTCGGATTCACGAACCTAAATTAATTATATATATTTATGTGTTGGTCAATATTTGTCTAACAAATTAGGTCAAGTCATAGTGTACCACAATCCTAATGCTCGAGACTAATATGTAAAAGTCAACAAAAGTAAATTTGACTCAAAATAATTTCCAAAAATCTATACATGATTAATATATAGTTTAAATATCATCGTTTTATATTTTTAAATATTTTTAAAAGATTTATTAGAGTAAATAATATAATTTATTTATTAATAAATAAAATTTTATATTATATTTATATAATAAAATATACTTTTATATATATTAAGTAATAAAATTTATAGGGTTCATTTAATATTATAAAGATAATATGATAGGTATTATTAAAGTAAGTTATTACACGTAGTAAAATATGTTTGTATCAAATATTAATTTGATAAAATAATATCTATAATGATAGTAAGTAAAAGTTGTATTATTTTGTAATAATAATTATTATTATAAAAATATCAATATTTATAATTACTAAGATGACATTATGATAAAACGATAATTCTAATTATGATAACTTTAATATTTACGATAATTTTTAATATTATCTTTAAAATAATAATTCTATTTAAAATAATAATAATAATGATATTTTATAGTAACAATGACATTTTTATTAAAATGATAATTTTTGTTAAAATGATAGTTTTAATACTAACGATAATTTTAATAATAATAGTAATGATAAAAATAATAAGAACGATAATTTTATCTAAATCAATATCTTATGATATTTTAATTTCATCATGATACTCTTACCCATTATTTCCTAATCATTTCGTTTAATAGCTTTTAATCGTCTTTTATATCGTGTTCGTAATAATGATAATAATAGTAATCAAAATAATTAGGTGTTACAAATATTTGTTTTAATTACACTAATATTAATAATGATAGTTACTATAACATTATTAACGATAATACTAATAATTATATTAATGATAATATAGTAATAATAATAATAACAATAACAATAACCATTTTTAAATAATGATATATATATTAATAATGATAATAATAATAATACCAATAATAATAATAATAATAATAATTGGATAATAATAATAATACTAATTATAACTTTAACGATAATAACGATAGTAATAAAAAAATAACAATTTTTAATGATAAATCCTTTTATTGATAAAGATAATAATAATAATAATAATAATAATAATAATAATAAGATAAAACTAGAACGACGATAATAACGACGATAATAATAATCATTTTTAATAATAATACAAAAGTTCGATGGACTATAACTTCACATCCGTTCATCGAAATCATTCGATATCTAAATGAAAAGTTCTTAATTTTTCGCTACCTTTCCAACGACATGCATATCTTATACCTTATCTCAGTCGCATATATAACTAATTCAGGATTCAACATAACCTAACTAAAGGCAATATCAAAAGTACAAACATGCATAATCCTATATACTCGAGCACTAGTCAGGGATACACTATTAGTATGTAAAAGTTAAATTATGAGTACTCACGTATCAATATTGAGATTCAATATTGCAGGAAAGGTACGTAGACGCAAAGGAGATGATAAACAATATATTGACCTCACGAGCATACCCATGAACCATACCCAATCACCTCCATAGCTATAACCCATAATTTCTTTAATCCAATCTCACTCGAAAAACAATTTCAAAATCACTCGGACAGCACTCTGACGTAATATTTTATATATACTAATAATATCTTGAAATAATACGGAGTAAATATATATATGTAAATCGATTGAGAGAGTTTAGAGAAAAATATTTTCAAGTTTCTATGAAATAATGAAACCTATTGAATCCTATTTATAATAGATTTTTGAATTATTAAAGTGAATTATTAAAGTATGAATTATTAAAGTGAATTATTAAAGTATGAATTATTAAAGTGAATTATTAAAGTGAATTATTAAAGTATGAATTATTAAAGTGAATTATTAAAGTATGAATTATTAAAGTGAATTATTAAAGTTAAAGTAAAGTAAAAATAAAGTAAAGGTAAAGTTTAAGTATAGTAAAAGTATAAAACTATGTACGTATAATACGCGTATAAATATATATAATATTAATTTAAATCGTTATATATATTTAATAAAATAAAATATAAATATCGTTATCTTTATCATACTGGTTAAGTAATGAGTTGTCAAAAGTGGTTCTAGATATTTATAAAAGTTATATACGTTTTAATAATAAAGTTCTTTTTAAACTGAAAACGTTTTTGTACGTTTGAAACTAAATCAAATAAATATAATAATTTTTTTTCTAAAACCAAATATATTTTTAAGAATCATTATGTTTAAAGGTTAAAATAATGGAAATCATTATATCATAAAATGTTTTAGAAAAGTAGAATCATATATATTCATATTTGGTTTCAAGTTTTTAAATTACAGTTTGTTGGTGAAGCATGGGATAAAGTTCAAAGGTTAAATAAACGTATGAAATCATCTTAATGAAAAATGTCGAGTTACTTAACTTGTCGATATCCAACATCTAAGTTATTTACACTTCACGTTCTTACTTATAAATCACTTTAACATTTTCCGAATGTTGTCAAAAAGAATAGATTTCTTAAATCACAGTGGACCTCATAACATAGACCCGTAATCATATCATAATGTATCTGATAATTCAATCATTTGATATTATCTTCTAATTCCATCGATAAACATATTGAAACAAATACGTTCATGTAAAGTATTATACGTTTAATACTTTATTAATATTCTCAAGTTATAATATATATATACATATATATACATATTTATTTATATATAACGGTTCGTGAATCGTCGAAATTTGGTCGAGGTTATAATGAATGTATGAACACAATTTAAAATTCTTGAGATTTAACTTAACAAACTTTCCTTATCGTGTCGGAATAATATAAAGATAAAGTTTAAATTTGGTTGGAAATTTCTGGGTTGTCACAGAATGAAGGTGGTGTTGAAAGCGTAATGTTGGTGGATACTTGTGGTCAATTGTTGATCAAGGGTGGTAATCGGTTTTGATAAGAATGGTGATAGTTTTGGCCGAGAGAAAGAAACAATCGATGATACAAAAGTGCTAGAGGTGAAGTGGTGTGCTTGGTGTTCAAAGGTTGCCGAAATAAGAGAAGAGAAGGAGAAAGACAAGGTGGTTGTGAGATGATTTGATGGATGTTGAAACACAAACGTAAGTTGTGGTGATCGGTGTTCTTGTGGAGATGGTGACTCTCATGGGTGAAGATTTCAATGATGAAGAAGGTGGTTACCGAGTGTGGTGTTGAACTTGTTTTGGCAAGAAAATAAAGGTGATTGCAGTCTGGTGGTGGTGGCAATTTGAAACAGAAACATATTCACAATGATGGGGTTCGATGATGTTGGAGATGGGGTTGATGTTCTTCGTTTAGGTTCTGTTTAAACTTCGAATTTGAAATAATGTATAATAGTAATTGGTGATAAGTTGAGTGATTTTGATAATAGCATTCAGAAAATGTTAGTCTTATGTCTCCATTGTTTCCACAGTATCAATCAGTAATAGAATGAAATAAGGAAAACTTAAAAAAAAACTGTTATTGATTTGTACTGGGTTTGATATTTGTTGAGATTCGATCGATCTTGTCATCAGTCTTAGAGACACAAAACAAAAATATGATGGTAACATGAAACTGCTTTCTGAATTTTTCTGTATTTTATATATAATTGATAATAATTAATATTAATAATAATTAACTAATATTAATAAATATCAATAATTATTAATAATCAATAAATAATATTAATGATATTAACTACAAAAGATCTGATAATAATAACATTATTACTTATAACACTAAGTATAATAAATTATATTTTTCAAATAAAAATACAAATAATAATTTTTATTAATATTGATATTAATATTAATATTAATATTAATAATAATAATACTTATTATAATAATACTAATATTATTAAAGATAATAATAACAATATTTTTTTAACAACAATAATTATATTTGTATTATAGACATGTATTATCTTATGTAGTATTCATTATTCCTATAATATATCATATAATAACTTTTATTGATTATTTATTATTTCTAAGAGTTATATATTTTACAATATATTAAAAAAAGCATATATATTTATATATAGGTTCATTTTAAATTATAATTAATTATTTTGTATCTTATTTTTCATATTTTATTCTAATATCTAAATTATATTTTTAAAATTTCAAGTTATTATATGTATTGCATTTACATATATATATATATATATATATATATATATATATATATATATATATATATATATATATATATATATATATATATATATATATATATATACAATATGTATTTACAAACAATTGTTCGTGAATCACCGGGAATAGTCAAAGGTTAGTTTAATATATGAAAACAGTTTCGAAGTTTTGAGACTTAACATTACAGACTTCGCTTATCGTGTCAAGTTCATATTAAGATTGAGTTTAAATTTGGTCGAAAAATTTCGGGTTGTCACAAAGGAAACTCGTTGATTATTTCATTGAAAGTTATTGGTGGATGTTGTATGGAGGATGAGAATGCCCTAATGAGCTCAAGTACACTTCAAGAAGACTGATTCGAATCCAGCAAAAGATGGTTCCGACTCCGTATACCTTCAGTTCCTCAGCTCACAGCTACACCCAAGGGGAGTAATTCGTTTCTTTCTCTTCGTTTATTTATTTTGTTTCGTTAAATCCTTAAACTATACCCTATCCTAAGCTTATCACTAAGTGAGGGATTCCAACCCAATAGAGAGCTTAGATACATTTTCCGACATGTTCAAATTCTAAGTATGGGATTTTAGCTCCCTAAAATCTAAGAATGAACATTAGGGACAATGTTCCTCTAAGTGTGGGATAGCGGTGTAGTACATCGTAATTAGCTAGGGGATGCTCGGAAAATGTTCTTAACTTCAAAATTTTACTAAAATTTTCGAGTATACCTACTATTTAGATTCTTTGTCCTCAACGTAAATTTTTTAAAAATTTTGACTAAATGATACTTTATGAAAAAGTGCTTTCGAAAATCAAACGTGTTTGTTCTAAAATTAAGACAAATGAGGACATAAATCTTCTTAAGGATGAACCGATTCTCTAAAAGAGCATTGCATGACTAGGCATTATCGATCCAATATAATTATTGTGAGGCACCTCAAAAATGGCCCAATAAGCATTTTTTTTAATGCTTCACTATCTATTCCATTGAGAGTGCCGATGTTAGCATTTAGAGTTAGAACTTGACCTTGACATATATTTTGAGGCCAATGGTTAGTAAGCGCTATACGTGGTGTAGGTGCGATACTCCTTCCGAAATCATTCTGAATAGAGAAGACAAAAACCATCAGTTTCCATTTCCACTCCACGCATTTAAATCGACCAACTCACGCCAAAGAGTTGATGAATCAGAAAATACTCACCCCCAAATTTACTATCAAATACATTACCCTTTCCACCCTCTTTCCTTTCTCATTTCCAAAATCTAGAAATTCAAAGAGATAGATCGACCAAGTTTACTTCAAACACTTTTCAAAAAATTCTGAAATTCCAGACTGTTTGTTATAGGTCAAAAAGACCTATTTCTGGTGAAATACCTTTCTCTCTGGGCACAAGAAGTATTTGACAAAGTTATGAAGATGGGATATGCCCAAAAAAAAAATGTGGAGCAAAGTCTCAAAAATAAAGAAGAGAAAAGTCTTCGAATAAGAGCATAGATCCTCCAAGAAAATGAAGATTGTGACCCAGGAGGATTGCTGAAAAGAAGCAAAGTCTTTGCTGAAAATCAGCACCTTCTAAAGAAACTCTTCAACAAAAATAGAGTGTCATCTTTCCTAAAAAAAGTATATCTCATGAAACCAAAATCTATCGAATCTCTCTAAATTCCAATGATTCGAAATCACCCTTTTCGCCATATCAAAACCTTCGATTTTTCTCTGTAAACCAACATTTAAACCCGCTCTTCCTCTTGAAAGAATGATTAGGGAGAAGATCAGTGCCGTCCTTATCTAACCGATGGAGATTTAATTCTTGGTCAAGTCTATGACAATACTTGCAACATGAATGGCTATGAGAGAATTCATTTCATAGATTTATAGGGAACCCCAAACACTTGAGTGATTCGAGTAACCTGTCTAAGGAAGCCAAAGTCATGTAACTTCCCCTCATGCTTGCAGAGATAGTAACTACCCTTTTAGAAGACGGTTTGTCTGATCTTGCTCTTATAATAAATAACAAGCCACTTGAATAATAGAACAGAAACCTTAGAAGTACCCTTAAACTTAAAATAAATGAGGAGTTTTCTTGAGAACAAACAAAGTCTAAGTGTGGGATATTTGATATCGGCTAAAAAGTCACGTTTTTACCTCCGATATTAGCCCCATTTATGATAAAGTAATTGACTTTATCATCTAAATAAGCATTTATTTGCTGCACTTGATAGATTATGTCATTACAAAGGCTATGTTTCAAGAATCACTAAGAACAGATGAAAAACGAGGAAAAACAAGCAAAACCGGCTAAGACGATTAACTCGCGTTTAAATAACTTATTTTATAATATTTGGAAAAGTTTATTTACTTAATATCATGGTGTAGGATATTTAATTACGAACGCGTGGGCGTAAGAATCGTCAGAAACGGAGCTAAAACGAAGATTCTAGAGCGAAAATGGTGAAAGACAAGAAATCAAGTTACGATCCAGCAAACGTCTTGCCAAACGGCTTGCCATAAATGAAAACGGCTTACCAGCAAATGGGAACCAAAAATGACCTTACCAAACGGCTTGCCAAACGGCCTGCCAAACGGCCTGCCAGCCGTTTTTCAACCATTTAATTACAATTTTGCCATCAAGACTTTCCTATAAATAGGTGGCCCATCCCACCATTTCAACACACACCTTCTTCACTTCTCTTTCTAAAACATCTCTCTATTGTCACTCTCTAGTGATCAGTAGAAGATTAGTTCTCTCTCTAATTTCTCTCTCTTGATTCTAGAGAGAGAAAAGTACAGAGATTAGAAAAATAATTATCTCTCTATTGTCGTTCTCTAGTGATCAATGGGAGATTAGTATGTAGTTAGTAGTAGAAGCTATCAAGCATTGTAACGCTATAGATATTATGAAGAAATACAAGTGTTATTCTGCCGACATTATTCGGTAACATATATCCTTTCTTTTATTAATTTATTATAATATTCTTGTTTGATGTTTATGATTTATTAATATTAGAAATGCTTGTTGCCATGATGTGTGAATAATTACTTGATTGTTTGCCATGATTTAATAATGTTAGTTAGGGATGATTATCGTTTCGTACTCGCTTTCTGTTTATGATATTAAACCTCGTTATTATCATCATTCTACCAATAAACGTGATTAAAACCTTTTATAAAGTCGACAATTATAAGGGTAATTAATTATATGTGTTTATACATTGGTCAATGTATGAACCCATAGGAAATACTATAAAGTACATGGGGAATTACCATAGGACTAGATCAAGACATTGGTCAAGAGTATAAGACTCGAGAAAATACTGTTGCGACAGTGGAGTACAGTGTTTATGTACTATAGGACCACTTGAGCATGGTCAAGGTTAGAAGCTATGGAACCACTATAAGTCTAGTACATGGTGGATAACTAAGGGATTATTTGGTAGATTTAAGTAAGGGCTGGTTTAAATCATAAATGAGTTTTAACGCACTACAATACAAACTAAGCTTATAAATCTTTAAGGATGACTGTGAATTATCAGAGGTTCTAATTTATCTACAAACTCTTAGATTTTACCAAACCATTGACAGAAAGGAATTCGAAACATAATCATAACCACTCACTTAGGTGATACACTATGGTGTAAAGAAAGGTTGGATACTCTATATATATGGCTATGCTACTTTATTCGTGCGCCCAAGGTATGCATTGCATCCAAGATGGGCCGCTTATATCCTTAAACCGGATAAAGCGTCGGGAGTTGAGCATATTCCATCCAATCAGAATCACGATAGCCTAGTTCCCCGTGACATGCTAAGCGAGAAATCAATTAGTAGGGAATCTAGTGTTTACACCAAGGTATATCTATTCAACGAGTGTCTCGCAATCATCCCGACACTACGTTATCTTAAATCACGGTGAACCACGTCTTCTCTGTCCTTAGCTGTTGCATGCTAGCTAGCTTACTTTAATTATATTGCTTTAATATTTCAAATACAATTATAAATCAAATCAACCCAACTATTTCCTTTACATAATTTGATATTCGGGATAAAGTGGTGTCTAGAATAAACCGGTTGGACTTGGTTGTTGGATTTTCCGAACAGTCGTCAATTTATTAGGACCAAAAGGATCATGCCTCTCCATACAAGGTGTACCTGGCCACTAGTCTTAGCTATTAAATTGTGTACAAACCTAATCTTAATTACTAAATTATCCAAATAAGCTTCGTTTCAAATTTGACCGCTCAAGGAACGACCCTAGGTCATATTTGCCCTTGCTAACCCATAAGAAGGAATAATAGATTTAAGCCCAGCATATATAAATTAAACAATCAACTTCTTCTGTTGATATCCTGAATTGACGTTTTGCAACCTAACGACACCGCATAAATAAACCGTCTGAGTTGGGCATATCATGGGAAGAATTAATTTTTGGCGCCGCTGGCGAGGAGCGGTAGTACGATTTGGAGCCTGTTTAGATTAGTTAGTTTTTAAGAGACCCTTTTGACTGAGACTAGCTTTGTCAGAAGTTACTAGTTTACCGATGTTAGGTTAGATAATATTAGCTAAATTTAGATAATATTAAAATGTTTAAAATGGACTTCCTTATTAGTGAACCTTTATGATGGTTTAACCTACTTCGACCGTTAAAAATTCTTCCGACACATCCTTTCTTCTATCCGATATCATACATTGTGCCCATCTGACGAGATCCACAATTACCTGCTGATAGTTCGACGATGGTCGCACGCATCACTCTCGCTGACATCACCAAACCCTCATTAGAAGGACGAGGAGGACCGATACTCTATCCAGAGGTTAACGGAGCGTCTTTTGTGCTTAAAAATATCATCATACAACTCATTCAGAACCATTGCCAGTTCCATGGCTTACCAATTGACGATCCCAACTCTCATTTAGATAGATTACTCTCATTATTCAACTCATATAAGCAAAACGGGGTTGAACAAGATGTATTTCGTCTGTATCTGTTCCCCTATTCCTTAACTCTTCATGCAAAAAACTGGTTCGAGGGGTTAGAACCCAACTCTATCACTTCATGGGAGGAAATGTCAACAGCTTTCTTAATCAAGTACTTTTCCCCAAAAAAACACATCAGACTTAGGAATGATATCACAAACATTCAAAAAGCCTACGATGAATCACTCTACACTGCATGGGAAAGATTCAAACATTTGCTTCGAAGATGCCCGAACCACTGTCTTAAGAGCTCTATTCAAATTTTAACCTTCTACAAAGGACTGAACTAGAACAACCAGTCTACTCTTGATGATGTTTCACAAGGTAACTTCATGAAATTCACCGCAGACGAGGCAAGGAGATTGATCGAGGAGATGACTATGCACCATCACGATTGGAACACGGATGAGCATATTTAATCAGCAACACCGCTTTCTGCCTCCGATCCTATCGAAAATAAAACCATCAAATTTCTCTCAGACCAATTCGATAACCTCACCAAAGAAGTCAGAGAGCTAAAGAAACTCCCGCAACATGTGTCTCATGTGCAATTATGCCAGAATTGTACTAACCCACATCCAGCCAAGGTTTACGAAGCTGAATATGAGGACTTTGTTGTATATTCTGATAATATCCCAGCTCATCCGCACAACCAACCTACCAAACCCACTACCCCACCAGAGACAAGTCCATATGATGTCCTACTGCGAATCATCCGCATGATCACAACAAGACAAGACGCAGCTGAGTTAGTCATGACTAATCACTTGCGTAGTCTTGAAAATCAAATAAGACAGTTAAATCAACGTCTCGATTCTCTAAGTTGTCCTAAAAATGACTCAAAGGTGGCACATAGCCAACCCTCAGTTTCTTCTAAGGAGAAAAAACTAACTAATACCCATTAGGTAGTAGTGATTGAGTCATCACCTAATGTGACGACCCGACAAAATCGCCATTGACGGTGCCGTCAACTTAGGTCCCATTACAAGCTCATAGTCCCTAAACTAGACGCGTTTGACCAAAATTTATGTCGCATTCATTTGAAATGTGTATGACTTGCAATATTTTAAGTTACCAAACGGTTCGACAATAAGTTTAAGTTTACAAAAGTTACAAAGTGTAAATGAAATAATTTGCGACATAATATAAGTTGAAAATCACGAATGCTATCAATAGCGTATGCATGTAAACATTTAGTTTGAATCCAAAGGTGCTATCACTAGCGTATGCATGTATGGTTGTCCCCAAGCAAGTAATCAAAGTGTGCGGAGGCATGTATCAAGTAGCCAAATATGAACCTGAGAAACATATAGAAAACTGTCAACGAAAAACGTTGGTGAAATTATAGGTGTATTTGTAAATGTTGTTTTTGAACCACAAGATTTTGTATAAGTTTATTATCCAAATCATTTGCATTCCAAGGATGTTGTATGTTTGTGGAGCACCGAATTATCAAGACTTAACTGTATACGAACCCCGTTATCATAGTGTTAGAACCTACACTATACCCGAAAATATATTTCATCCGCTAACGGTAGGCAACTGTTCGAATGAGGGCTCGTCAAACCCGTATGGATCCACACAACATAAGTTCACGCTTACACCCTACCAGTGTAACTAATGATAATTAAATTGAGGCTTTTTGTTCTAACTCGCTCGTGGAATGTTTGTTTTCGTACTTGTGTTCAAAGTATAAAAGTATAAACCGTATATGTTTCTCATCCCATGATTTAAAGAGTAAAAGTTGTTGAAAAAGTGGGATTATGATCTCACCTTGAGTGCACGAGTATAAAGGTACTTCACAAAGTAAACATGTGCATGAAAGTTGTTTAGTCTTGACCTAAACAAGTAAGTTGTATCAATACCGGGTAAGACACAAGGTCGGTCAAAATGTGTTCAATTAGTCCATGGCTCGTTATGACTCGAATATATAGCATGTGAGTCACGTTGTCAAGTTTCATGCAAGAATCAAGTATAAAAGAAGATTAGAACGATTGCATAAGTTTTTGGTTAAGTTTGACTAAAAGTCAAAGTTAAAGTCAAAGTCAACGGGGTCGGGTCGGGTATCCGAAAATTTTTCTTCAATTAGTAGTCATATATAAACATGTTGGCCATGTTTCATGTTAATCGGAGTTGCGAGTAAGCGGGGGTGAAACTGTGAAAACACAAAATAATTTTGATCAGCCACTTTCAGACCCCTCTCCATGATCGCGAAGGTTAAGGCATAGATAGCTCCGCGATCACGAAGCCTTTGTTTCCCAGTGCTGTTGCTGAATTTTCAAGTCTCAGATCAAAACTTACCAAATCACAAACTATGAAGCGCAAACACTTAAAACACATATCTTATATCGTTGGAAAGGTATTTTGACAAGGTATACAACTAAACACATATCATCAACCAAACCCATCATTAACAACAACGAAATTCTCGTCGAATGATCATTATTTAACGTTTCAAGCTCATAATTGCAAATGGTGATTCGGGAACTTAAACCACACATACAATACCACTAAACACATACTAACAAGATTTCATAGCATTCAATGCTCATATTTAAGTCTATCAAACCCTAACCAAAAATCACAAAATCAATAATCATGTTAGTGAAGTTTTCCAAGTCAACTTACACATCAAATTGAAGCTAATGATGCAAGTAACACATTTAATATATGAACTTTAACATTTAATCAACATTTAATCAACCAAAATCAAAGATTAAACTAACCCATTTTTAATATTCAAGCTAGTTACTCATACAAGCAAATCAAGCAACCAAATTACATATACATCAACCTAATGAGCCATAGACACTAACTAACACCATTTCAAGTTTATAAATCGAATTAGAGAAATTTAAGTTTTAGAAAAGTTACCCAAAAGAGATGAAGTTAGTATCAAAATGTAGAGGATGAAGAGAGGATTCCAAATATGTAATTTGTTTTATTGTAGGCTTGCTAGATCGAATTTAGATGATGATTCTTTGATTTGGGTAAAAATGGTGTTCTTGAACTAGAGAGAAAAAGAGAGATGAGGGAGGTTGAATGAATGAGTGGTGGTGGTGGGGTTTGACTAGTTGACCTAGTCAACTAGTTTGGCCCCTTGGCAACTTTAATCCCTCGAGTTTAAAAGCGGGTGCGTGAATTAACCAAACGAATTATTTTAAATACGCTAGAGTAAACGAGAGATGTTATGATTACATAACGGGAATATTAAAAACGCTAATTAGCGGAAGATACGAATTTAGATAACGAAAGATATTATCTAAAAAAAAGAGGGGCGTTAAAATAATTTAACAAAAAAAGGCGGGTTATTACGATACCTACACCTTAAAAGAAGTTTCGTCCCGAAATTTAGTTGGAAGTAGTAGTCGTTGTTTCTTCCTCGAGACCTTGCATTGCCAATTCTACGTAAGTGAGGGTACCTCCTTTTCATTTGATCATGCCATTCCCACGTAAACTCGGGTCCTCTTTTGGCATTTCAAAGAACTTTGACAATCGAGATTTTACTTTGTCTTAATGTATGGCTTCACGATCCATAATTTCAACCGGTTCTCCTATGAAGTGGAGTTTGTCATCGATAGTAAGCTCATCGAAAGAAATAACAAGTTCTTGTTCCGCAAGACACTTATCTAAGTTTGATACATGGAATGTAGGATGAACGGGAACTCAATTCGGTCGAAAGATCTAAACGGTAAGCAACGGGTCCAATACGCTCCAAGGTTTCAAAAGGAACAATAAACCTCGGATCTAGTTTTTCACATTTCCCGAAATGAATTACACCTTTCCAAGGTGCGAATTTTAACATTACGCGGTCATTCACTTGGAATTCGAGGGGTTTACGTCTAACATCAGTTATTTGTTGGCGACTACGAGGCGTCTTGAGCCCTTCTCGGATTTGAACGATCTTAACGGTTATTTCATGAATGAGTGCGGGTCTGGTGATTTGTTGTTCGCCTACTTCGGCCCAATAATTAGGAGAATGACATTTGTGGCCATATAAAGCTTCGAAAGGTGCGGTGTTAATACTCGAGTGATAACTATTGTTGTAAGAGAATTCGGCTAAAGGTAAATACTTTTCCCAAGTACATTTGAAGTTGATAAATCAACTCGTATTATGGCTTCCAAGATTTGAATCATACGTTTGCTTTGTCCGTTGGTTTGTGGGTGATACGCGGTACTTATATCTAATCTGTTCTTAAAGTTTCTTGAAGGTACCCCAAAATCTAGAAATGAAACGAGCATCTCAATCCGAGATAATTGACAATGGCACACCGTGTTGGAATAGAATTCCTTCAATGTATAGTTGTGCAAGTTTTTCCCAATTTGTCGGTTTCTGAAAAATGTTTGATAAGATTATTCCCTCTCGTGGTGTATACTGGTATAGTGTGTGGAGTCTCTTTCCATTGGGAGATCGGATGATGAGATTTCCTTATACGGAAGTATGAGTGTAATGGTAGAAGAAGTTTTCATCTTTAAATAGCCACATCACGCATCTTGTGGTCAAAAGTTGAGACTTTGATGGAAATGAGATAGTACACGTAGTTATACGTTTTGGAGTTGAGTAGTAGTTGGCCATATATTATAATCATAGGGATGATAAGTCAATGAAGAAGGATGTATCCTAGGATTGCGTCATCAATTTAATGACCCGTCCTAATCCATCTGGGAGAATACATTACATTTGGTTACATCGCGAGGTATTTGACCTCTAAATGATACATTTTACAAACATTGCATTCGTTTTTAAAAGACAAACTTTCATTACATTGAAAGTTGACGGCATGCATACCATTTCATAATATATCCAACTATAATTTACTTAATAATAATTTTGATGGACTCGACGACTCGAATGCAACGTCTTTTGAAATATGTCATGAATGACTCCAAGTAATGTCTCTAAAATGAGCAAATGCACAGCGGAAGATTTCTTTCATACCTGAGAATAAACATGCTTTCAAGTGTTAACCAAAAGGTTGGTGAGTTCAAAAGTTTATCATCAATAATCATTTTTCAATAATATAATAGACCACAAGATACTCATAATTAAAAAATAATCTGTGCATGTCTATTCCTGCTGTAAAATCATTCATATGAAGAACACCGGAACCTTTCAAACAACTCACCAACGGTAGCTAATGCGTAGTGCAATGACAAAATCATCTCACCGTGGTATTTAATACAATATAATTCTTACAACGGGGGCTAATGCGTACGCAATGCAAAATCATCCCTCCGAGGGTAGCTGAAACGGGGGCTAATGCGTACGCAATGTAAAATCATCCCTCCGTTACCAACTACAAAGTCGACTATAATACAATATAATACATCGGGGGCTAGTGCGTGCGTGCAATGCAAAATCATCCCGCCGATGGTAGTTAAAACGGGAGCTAATGCGTACGCAATGCAAAATCATCTCTCCGTTAACTACTAAATCGAACCTCTGAATCTAAATAATTCTATCATAGAATGTAGTTTTGAATATTTGTTTCTATTTCGTCAATCATTTATAAAAGCAGTTCATGTATTCTCAGTTCAAAAATATATATCTCAAAAGCATTTAGGAAACAGTTATAAAAACAGCGCATGTATTCTCAGTCTCAAAAATGTAAAGAGAAAAAGGGAATCAAATGAACTCACGATACTGTATTTTGTAGTAAAAATATATATGACGACATTGAACAACTGAACAATACAGGGTTGGCCTTGGATTCACGATCCTATATCATGTATATATTTATTAAAACATATAATCGTAATCAAACAATGTATATATATTTAGTTATGTAATTGTTATAATAATTTATAATTTTATTATCTAATTATATATTTTCATTTTATATAAAATTAATAATATAGTTATGTTATGTGTAAAATATATTTTATATATATAGTCTTCATTTTTATATTTATAATCTTAACATCGTTATTAAAACTTTTATCTTCATAGTCGTAATTATTTTAATAATAATACTGATAATAATATTATTTATAAAAATAATAATTTTTACTGCTACTACTAGTTAAAATAATAATCATAATCATAATAAGGATAATAATAATAATAATCCTAATTATAATTATAACACTTATACTAATGATAACGATTATGATAATACTGTTAATTTGATTAATAATAATGATATTTCTAAATATTAGGAATAATAACATTTATCATTTTCTTAATAATAATAACACCGATAATAATAATACTATTAGTTATGTTAATGGTAATGATAGTTATACTTATAACATTAATAATCGTGATAATAATAATTAACACAATAATACTCACAAAACCAATAATAATAACAACAACAACAACAACAATAATAATAATCATAATAATAATTAATAACTATTAATAATAATAATAGAATTTGAAAACTACCTCAAGTGAAATGGGTTCAAAAAAAATTGTGACAGCCCCTGGATTCGAACCCATGACCTCTCGCTCATTAAACACTCCCTTAACTGTTGGGCTATTGCCCATTTTCTGATTTAAAACCATACACACATATATATAACTCTTATCCATCTGTAACTCTCTCCCTCCTTCCTTATACAACTAAAAATCGAACCAGGTTCCAAACTTAAATTATAATATGTTTCATAATATATTTAAGGATTTATAAGTGATATAATATTAATTATAAGTTTTGTAATTACTTAACTCTGAAAGGAATTAAAGAATTTAAAACAAATAGAGATGAAGAACACCGTATAGAACTTGAAATCGAACTCGCCATTAAAGGCTGTTAAAGACCACGATGTTAACATGGAAAAGTTTTCTTTTGACTCCTACAAACTATCTGACTCCTCAATTAATCTTAAAACGTAATAGAAATATCGAATTTCACCAAGAACAGATTAGTTGACTTTTTCAAAAATTAACTTTGACTTGATAATTGAAACTCGATAGAACGAATTGGAATCTGCAACTTTGCAGATAGTTTTAGAAGAAGATTTCAAACATAATTGCATTTCTAGATTTTTAAAATTGTGAATAATTCAAAGGATTTGGTAAAAGGTACACGAACAGGGGACTTTCATTGTTATTTGAATTTTCTGAATTAATTCGATTGAATGGAAGTTGTTAAGGGTATTTGGAATTGATAACTAATAATGGAAACATTGTGTAATTCGTTTAACACTTGAGTGAGCTGTGTTATACAAAAATCTCGTCGACAGAAGTGGGACAGAAATATTCGATCACAGATATATAAAAACAAAATAAAAACAAAATAATTGCAAGTTGATTAAAATGGATAACTAAATTTGGATTTATTTCTGTGTTTGGATTTGTTTACGTATAGATTCAGAGACAAGAAGTACATAAATGTTAAATCGAAGAATTAATAGAATAAATAAACAGATAGAGATATTAACGAATCTATTTTGGGTCTGTTTCATCATTTTAAATCAATCTGTAAAGGAATAAAGTTTGATAGTGAAGTGTAACAACTGAATTCCTTTTATCTATTATCTGATTCGTGATTTTGTTAATTAAATAGTATATGTATATTAATATATTAATTTTATTAATAGTACACTTAATAATAATAGTTTTACTAATAATAATTATAGTATTGATAAAGATACTAATAATAATAATAATAATAATAATAATAATAATAATAATAATAATAATAATAATAATAATAATAATAATAATAATAATAATAATAATAATAATAATAATAATAGGAGTAATAATAATAAATCATAATAATGGTAATTTTAGTGAAATTGATAATGATAATGTTATTAATGATAATAATAATAATAGATAATAATAATCCTAACAATACTGATAATAAAAATAATTATTAATATTACTCTTAAATATGATATTATTAATGATAATAATAATAATTTGTTTTATTTTTATAATAGCAATTATAATATTAATAATGATTTTAATTATAATGGTGATTATAAAAATAATGAAAATGATAATCTTAATAATAACTAAAATCAGAATTTTATTACTAATTATAATAGTACTGATATTAATATTAATATTAATATTTATTTTAATAATATTACAACTACATTTTAAATTTGTAAGTATATATAGCTATTAAATATTATTACTTATGTATATTAAATGCTTATATGATATATATTAAATAAATACACGTATTGAATGTTTAATATTTATACATGTTATATATTATAAAAAATACTAATTATGTATATCAATCATATATATATATATATATATATATATATATATATATATATATATATATATATATATATATATTCAACTACTACATTTTTAATTGTGTTTTAAGTTTTTTTTCATAATATCTAATTACCTAACAGTTTATTAATCTATTTTAATTTATAATATAATTATTTACATGTATAGTTATTTATATATAAACATTTCTATTTACGATTAAAGGTTCGTGAATCGTCGGGAATAGTTAAAGGGTAATTGAATCTATGTAAACAGTTCAAAACTTTTGGAACTCAACATTACAGACTTTGCTTATCGTGTCGAAAACATATAAAGATTAAGTTTAAATTTAGTCAGAAATTTTTGGGTCATCACAATACCTACCCGTTAAAGAAATTTCGTCCCAAAATTTGATCAAGGTCGTCATGGCTAACAATAAGAATTTTTTCATGACGAATGTGAGTTGATAAATAGAGTTTTATCATCATTGAGTAATCTAGATAAAACGATTCGATTATGTGAAGCGTTCGAGTGAAGCTGTTACCAAAAGATTGAGATAGAGATTTAACTTTCTGACGTAGTCATGGTGGATTTTCGGAATTCAAGGAATGAAAATCTTCGAAATCTATATAAGATTTGATTCTTCGGTAATTAAGAAAATTTAGAATCTCTTAAATTAAATGCGATGATCTGTCTCGATTACTTTGTCTGGTATTTTCACTATAAATGAAATTCTTCCGTTCCATTACTTCTCACCACTCCCATTTTCTAAATTTTAATTCATACTTTCAAATCATCAGTCGATATGCTTTATCCAGTTTTAATTCTGAATATATTCCTGACTTTCATATCGATCATTCTCCTTTTTCATCTACCACCGCAGGAATCTGTGTACTTCTACTTCGCTCTTAGGGTTATTGTGTTTATCATACTCCCGTGTCTTTGTATTGCTATTCGTATTAATGTATACGGTTTGTGATTTCTGTGTTGTTGTTGAGTTTTATATCTTCCCTTATGCTTCGGAGCTCTTTGCCTTTTTGTTCTCTTCTCGACCTCTAGTAAAGCGAGTAACGGTCTAGAATTAATAAGTATGAAGTTTCAAATGATCTTAATGTTCTAAACAAGAAAGAACGTAATAGCACGATTTGATTTATCAAATTACCGAAATTACTGAGAATAGAACTATCAAGAATATATTTTCTTGATATGTTTAGAAGTTAAGCAGAATGAAAGAGTTATGTAGCATGGCACATGATGATGATATGATCTGTGAACCATCACCACGTTCCATTAAAAATTCAGCATGACTTACTGTAATATAATCACATTGGCCGAGCGTAATTATATTATATTAACTCATGCTTCAATTCCCAACACTTCTCCAGAAATCATTCATAATTTAAACTCGAATTTTAAAGAAATTTAGAGACTAAAATAGTTTCCTTTATGATGTAATATAAATAGCACGAAGAGATTTATAATTTCGAACAAGAATATTTATGAAAATATCTTCAGGAATATCGAAGATATTCATGATGATATTTTGGAATTTCTAAGATCGGAAGTTGATGAAGAAAAATTTTCTGCAAGATTTTAAATTACTTCGGAGCAAGATATTCTCTAAAGATTTCATTGAATCCAGAATTATCTGGGTTATTTGAATATAGAGTTTGGTCCTTGTAATTGTCTTTGGTCTCCTTCATGGTTTGCTCAATCCGTTTTTTTTTTGTACCAAATTTTTTATCGAGTGTTCCCAACACTCCATTCTTTTATACTCACTTTTGGCCATTAAGACCATTTACTATATGCTGTTTCGTCAGCATTTTCAAAGTTAACGGACCTGGAGCATTGGTTATCAAACCGATGGATTTCAAGAGAATTGTGTTTTTAGATGATTAACTGCTGATTTCTGGTAATTGGTATGGCAATTCTCGTTACAAGGTGCAGATGAGTTCATGATAAGGCTTCAATAGATAAATATAGTGGTTTGTCGTAGAGATTTAAGTCAAGGAGCAACGAGGTTGCTGGTAAGTCTGCTGGTGATGTGGTGGAATATAAAAGATTCTCCGATAACAATAAAAGAGCACGCATATATATCAAGGTTATAATAAGGTTGTTTCGAATGAAAAGTAGAAGTTGACTTGCTGGAGCTGTGACAAAATTGGCTAATTTGAAATGGGATTGCAAAGTTATTTTTGGTAATAACAACTCCCAAAGAGTTAGCACATAAACGTTTTAAATATTTACTCATGTTCCGAGTGTTTTCAGGTGCATAACTATATGCATCAATCTTTTCTTTCGTAGATGAAGTGCGGGTGGTTCATCCTCTCGATTGAAGTATTTTCAAGAATTATGAAATGTTTAAACGCAGATTGGAATCGTCAAGATACAAATAAGGTTTAAGATGAAATCAAGTGGCACACTTGAAGAATTGTTTAGTTTCATATGTTATAATCAATATTTTAATTCATTTTAATTGTCCAATGTTTTATTCATTATGCCACTTTTTGAATTCTGATAAGTCAAAATCCAAATATGAAATTGAATAAAAATGGTTATTCTGTGGTGAACGGATTCGTATATCTGTGGATGTAAGTAGGATAGTAAATGACTGTTGAATCAGATGGGAAGAATGTACTGTGTAACTTATTAATGTGAAATTTAAATATTTCTCGGGTATTACCTACCCGTTAAAATGTTTTCACCATTAACAGTTTGTACAAAAGAATTTTTAATTACAATCTTTATGAAAACATATATACATATATATTTTCTTCAGATGTAATCATGGATTTAATGAGTTAATATAACATTAAACTTATTTGATTTACCGTTAGAACCAGAATACATAATCTCTAAAACATTAGAGATTACATAATCATCATGTAAAATGAAGATAAATGATGTAGAACGATTCGTAGAACAATGATTAAGTTCGAGACATGGATTGTGATGTTGAGACATGTGATGTTGAAATTTGGGTTGTTGGTGGTACTGGTATTGATGTTGGTACCAGTGATGTTGCCGATGCTGGTACGTTTTGCACTATATTTTCCAAGGTCACAACTCGAGCGCGAAGCTCGTTGACTTCTTCTATTACACCGGAATGATTGTCGATTCGGACGAGCGGATGAATAAGTTTCAGAATTTGAGATAGTATATAATCATGATGAGATACTCTGGAAATGAGAGAGAAAATGGTATTACGGACAGGTTCGCCGGTAAGTGCTTCAGGTTCATCGTCAAGAAGGAAATTTGGTTGATGGAAAGTATCGCCTTCTTCTCGTTTCCCTTGGTTAATTCGACTACAAACTCATCAGATGAATTGGGGATGGCTGATTGGTTGATTAATTCTGGTGACGCTGCTTCCGGATTTTAGGTGAACATCCATGTCGGAATAGCTGTCGAAATTCGAGGGACTTGAACTAGTGGCGAGTTCCATTTCGTACGATTGAGTAAAGGGTTTTTCAATATAAAATGATTTTTGAATATCGGATGATATTCTAATTACATAGAATACCTATTCATGCAATAAATGCAGTAAGATGTGTCTTAAACTAAGAATGATAAGCAGGTAATTTCCTAAGGATGATAAGCAGATGATTTCCGACTAGAAATGATAAGCAAAACTTTTGACATGCAGACACGGTCGAAGTCCAGACTCATTAATGCATCCTAACAACTACTAGTTAGACACACTAATGCAAGACCTGGTTCGCTAAGACCACCGCTCTGATACCAAATTTAATGACCCGTCCTAATCCATCTGGATGAATACATTACATTTGGTTACATCGCGAGGTATTTGACCTCTAAATGATACATTTTACAAACATTGCATTCGTTTTTAAAAGACAAAATTTCATTACATTGAAAGTTGACGGCATACATACCATTTCATAATATATCCAACTATAATTGACTTAATAATAATCTTGATGGACTCAACGACTCGAATGCAACATTTTTTGAAATATGTCATGAATGACTCCAAGTAATGCCTCTAAAATGAGCAAATGCACAACAGAAGATTTCTTTCATACCTGAGAATAAATATGCTTTCAAGTGTGAACCAAAAGGTTGGTGGGTTCAATAGTTTATCATTAATAATCATTTTTTAATAATATCATAGACCACAAGATACTCATAATTAGAAAACAATCTGTGCAGGTCTATTCCTGCTGTAAAATCATTCATATGAAGACCACCGGAACCTTTCAAACAACTCACCAATGGTAGATAATGCGTAGTGCAATGACAAAATCATCTCACCATGGTAGTTAATACAATATAATTCTTACAACGGGGGCTAACGCGTAGGCAATGCAAAATCATCCCTTCAAGGGTAGCTGAAACGGGGGCTAATGCGTACACAATGCAAAATCATCCTTCCGTCACAAACTACAAAGTCGACTATAATATAATACAATACATAGGGAGCTAGTGCGTGCGTGCAATGCAAAATCATCCCACTGATGGTAGTTAAAACGGGAGCTAATGCGTACGCAATGCAAAATCATCTCTCCGTTAACTACTAAATCGAACCTCTGAATCCAAATAATTCTATCATAAAATGTAATTTTGAATATTTGTGTCTATTTCGTCAATCATTTATAAAAGCAGTTCATGTATTCTCAGTTCAAAAATATATATCTCAAAAGCATTTAGGAAACAGTTATAAAAACAGCGCATGTATTCTCAGTCCCAAAAATGTAAAGAGTAAAAGGGAATCAAATGAACTCACGATACTGTATTTTGTAGTAAAAATACATATGACGACATTGAACAACTGAACAATGCAAGGTTGGCCTTGGATTCACGAACCTATATCATGTATATATTTATTAAAACATATAATCGTAATCAAACAATGTATATATATTTAGTTATGTAATTGTTATAATAATTTATAAGTTTTATTTTCTAATTATATATTTTCATTTTATATTAAATTAATAATATAGTTAAGTTATGTGTAAAATATATTATATATATATAGTCTTCATTTTTATATTTATAATCTTAACATCGTTATTAAAACTTTTATCTTCATAGTCGTAATTATTTTAATAATAATTCTGATAATAATATTATTTATAAAAATAATAATTTTTACTACTACTACTAGTTAAAATAATGACCCTACTAATAGTAATAATCATAATCATAATAGGGATAATAATAATAATAATCCTAATTATAATTATAACACTTATACTAATGATAACTATTATGATAATAGTCTTAATTTGATTAATAATAATGATATTTTTAAATATTAGGATTAATAACATTTATCATTTTCATAATAATAATAACACCGATAATAATAATAATATTAGTTATGTTAATGGTAATGATAGTTATACTTATAACATTAATAATCGTGATAATAATAATTAATAACTAATAATAATAATAATATAATTTGAAAACTACCTTAAGTGAAATGGGTTCAAAAAAAATTGTGACAGCCCCTGGATTCGAACCCGGGACCTCCCGCTCGTTACACAATCCCTTAACCGTTGGGCTATTTCCCATTTTCTGACTTAAAACCATATATATATATATATATATATATATATATATATATATATATATATATATATATATATATATATATATATATATATATATATATATATATATAACTCTTATCCATCTGTAACTCTCTCCCTTCTTCCTTATACAACTAAAAATCGAACCAGGTTCCAAACTTAAATTATAATAAGTTTCATAATATATTTAAGGATTTATAAGTGATATATATTAATTATAAGTTTTGTAATTACTTAACTCTGAAAGGAATTAAAGAATTTAAAACAAATAGAGATGAAGAACACCGTATAGAACTTGAAATCGAACTCGCCATTAAAGGCTGTTACAGACCATGATGTTAACATGGAAAAGTGTTCTTTTGATTCCTACAAACTATCTGACTCCTCAATTAATCTTAAAACGTAATAGAAATATCGAATTTCACCAAGAACAGATTAGTTCAATTTTTCAAAAATTAACTTTGACTTGATAATTGAAACTCGATAGAACGAATTAGAATATGCAACTTTGCAGATAGTTTTAGAAGAAGATTTCAAACATAATTGCATTTCTAGATTTTTAAAATTGTGAATAATTCAAAGGATTTGGTAAAAGGTACACGAACAGGGGACTTTCATTGTTATTTGAATTTTCTGAATTAATTCGATTGAATGGAAGTTGTTAAGGGTATTTGGAATTGATAACTGATAATGAAAACATTCTGTAATTCCTTGAACACTTGAGTGAGCTGTGTTATACAAAAATCTCGTCGACAGAAGTGGGACATAAATATTCGATCACAAATATATAAAAACAAAATAAAAATAAAATAATTACAAGTTGATTAAAATGGATAACTGAATTTGGATTTATTTCTGTGTTTGGATTTGTTTACGTATAGATTCAGAGACAAGAAGTACATAAATGTTAAATTAGAGAATTAATAGAGTAAATAAATAGATAGAGATATTAACGAATCTATTTTAGGTCTGTTTCATCATTTTAAATCAATCTGTAAAGGAATAAAGTTTGATAGTGAAGTGTAACAACTGAATTCCATTTATCCATTATCTGATTCGTGATTTTGTTAATTAAATAATATATGTATATTAATTTTATTAATAATACACTTAATAATAATAGTTTTACTAATAATAATTATGGTATTAATAAAAATACTAATAATAATAATAATAATAATAATTATTATTATTATAATAATAATAATAATAATAATAATAATAATAATAATAATAGGAGTAATAATAATAAATCATAATAATGGTAATTTTAGTGAAATTGATAATGATAATGTTATTAATGATAATAATAATAATAGATAATAATAATCCTAACAATACTGATAATAAAAATAATTATTAATAATACTCTTAAATATGATATTATTAATGATAATAATAATAATAATTTGTATTATTTTTATAATAGTAATTATAATATTAATAATGATTTTAATTATAATGGTGATTATAAAAATAATGAAAATGATAATCTTAATAATAACTAAAATCAGAATTTTATTACTAATTATAATAGTACTAATATTAATATTAATATTAATATTAATATTAATATTAATATTAATATTTATTTTAATAATATTACAACTAAATTTTAAATTTGTAAGTATATATAGCTATTATGTGATGGCCCCGTCAAGACACTTAATGGCTCCGTCACTTGGTCCCACAGCTTGATCGAACTTAAATGAATTTAACAAACGACATTGCATTCTTTTATTTCAAAAGTTTCCCAAAAAGGAAAGCATACCAAAATATGTAGTTTAAAAGTAACCCAACATATTAATAATCCAAAGTGGACACAAAACATTGTCAACAACCCACAAGTAATAATTATTCAAAAACCGAATGCAAGCCAAAGTTTCATAAATTATTTCATTAAAAATCTGCCCAAATGCATGCAGACTCTTCTAAACACAGCGGAAGCATCACATAAACTCAAGTACCTGTGAAAACATGCGAGTAAACTGTCAACACAAAGGTTGAGTGAATTATAGGTTTAAATAATTGAATAAACTTTAGATCACAAGATTTAAAAATGTTAGAAAACATTAAACATTATTCCATTATCAATGAGCCACCTGGTAACCACTTAACCCTTTATTTACCCTTGACAAACACAATAAAAATATACACTGGACAGTGTATCTACAACAAAATACGAAGTACTAAACATTCCGATTATAAATTGCTAGCGCGACTAGCTCGAAATGGGGTTGTCAAACCCGATAGATCTATCCGTAGGATTCGCGTTCACCGGTAGAAACCAATGATTTTAGTTACCAGACTAGGGAATATTTTTGTCCAACTCACAATGAATAATTTAAATTTAATTGTCACTTGTGTCTAAACGTGAAATAAAATGCATGTAATCACATCCCAAAAATATACTTTGAAAAGTATATAAAAACGGGACTATAACTCACCTTAATAGTAATGAAGTAACCAACACAATTAAGCGAACATCAAATGTAGTACAATGATCAGGAATGATCACAACGCCGACCTATAAATAAAGCAGGTCGATATAAATAACTAACTTAGGTCAAGCCTTAGTATGATAGCTATTGTACATGTTGCAAGTAGTCATAGAACAATATTCAATATGCATCAGTTTGATCAGAACAGCTTACGGACACACACTTTCTATTTTTAGAAAGTTTCTATTTTTAGCAGGTTTCCATTTTTGGAAAGTTTCTATTTTTGGAAAGTTTCTATTTTTGGAAAGTTTCTATTTTAGGAAAGTTTATAAGTTAGGAAAGTTTCCTTAATTAGAAAGTCAACAAAAGTCAACTGAAAGTTAAAGTCAACCGAAAGTTAACTCAAAAGTCAGCCTTGGTCAAACATGGTCAACGTAAATTTTAAAAGTGTTAGTTATAATAATAATATAAGTTATAACGTTTATTAAAGTTAAATATGTCTAATTATGTCATAACATAAGTTTTATTAAATTAAGATGAATTATTAAAGTTAATATAAGTTTAAATGATATAATTAATATAATATAAGTATTTAATTAATTAATTAAATATTAGTCATAATATAAGTATTATTAATTAATAATAATTTTTAAATCATATTATAAGTATTATTAATTAATAACGAATTATTAATCATATCATAAGTTTCTAATTATAATTATTAAATCATAAGTATTTAATAATTAAATTATAATTAAATAATAACTAAGCCTTATAATAATTAAATAATTAATTAATCCTTATTATAAGTCTTATTATAATAATCTCATAATATAAGTTTAATACTTATCATAAGTATTTTTCCATTAATAATGAAGTATTATTAATCATATGTTTAATTAAAAAGTTAATTAAATCATAAATATTAATTAAATGATATAATAAATATATATATCATAAGTTGTAAATAATAATAATTACTTTTTTTATCATAAGTCATTAAATTATAATGAAATCCATTATTTATATCATAAGTTTAATAATTAGTCAAAAGTTTTAAATTAAAAGTTCATCGGGTCGTATCCTGAGCCCCGGGTATCGGTTTTCGGCGAGCCTTACATATCTCTGCCTAAGTAAACCACCCGACACTTTGGTACACTCAAGAACACCCCAAGAACAGTCCACAAGTCGTGTTATAAAGCCAACACACTACTTGCAACTTCAATTCAATCAAAAACGTGTTTTGGACGTAACGGGTGATTCGTGGCTCGGATTGAGATGACCTGAACATGAAAGTTCACCCCACCATTAGTCCTAACACACTAACACACCCTAAAGTCACCAAATATGGTCACAAAGTCGGACCAAACCTGGTTCATACCAAAATCACATTCAATCTTAACAAAATACCACTTTGATCATAATTAGGGTTCCGGAAATCGAAACGACATGAATCCGGTGTCTAAAATTAATGTCTTGATGAGAGGAACTCATTTATATACCTTATTTTAACTTTTATAACAGTTACAAAGTCAGAAACACACGAAAAAGCAGCTGTCCAAATTATATCAAACCGAAAACATATGTAAACGAGCAATTCTACGCATACAATCAACATTACAACAACTAATAATCATAATACTACTAATAAATCATCAAAATACAGAAAATTAAGGAAAAAATAAAAGTTCTAGGGTTAGGGTTTATACCCTAATCAATAATCAATGAGTATGATCGCGTAGAGAACGGAACGAGGAACGCGTTGATGTATAACAATCCTTGATCCAAGCTATGAAAATTGATGAAGATGATGATGTTATGGTGATGATAGTCGAGCCAAGAGAGCAAAAAGGGAGGAGAAAGAGAGAAAAATAAATTAGGTTTAGATAAATGAGGAAGTGATAAAATAAATTGCCAACAAAAAGAAATATGGGGAGTATTCTCCCTCCCCCCCTTGGTTTCGGCCGAATGGGTGAGTGGGGTGGGTCCCTCTTGCCCAATTTTGATAAATGTGAAATTCCTGATGGCCCGAAAGCCCGAACGAGTCCCGAAACGCAAAAACGCACTTACGCGATGAAAAATTCGGAAAGATAACAAACGCGCGACGAAAAATAAATATAAATACACTATATAATAATATGATCTTAAAATATCATATTTAAAATAATTAGGATTTAAATATCCCAAAAACGCGACCGTTGGTTTGAAAACCGAAAAGATTCGCCGGATAGAAATCCGCGATTCGTATAAACGTACGATTTAAAATATGAATACATATATTCACATAACACATAATAATTAATATATTATTACTAAAATAATAATATAGGTCATGAAATGACGTAACACAATTAATAATTAACGGTCGTTAAATAATTAATGGTAAAATAATCGGAAAAAGTAGGGTCGTGACAGTACCTTCCCGTTACGGAAATTTCGTCCCGAAATTTAAGCAGGTGCAGGGGTTGACTCAGCATCTGGGAACAAATGCTGGTACTTCTGCTTCATCTGATCTTCACGCTCCCAAGTGAACTCGGGACCGCGTCTAGCATTCCATCTAACCCTGACAATAGGAATTCGGCTCTGCTTAAGAGTCTTAACTTCTCGATCCATAATTTCAATAGGTTCCTCAATAAAGTGTAGTTGCTTATCAACATGAAGTTCTTCCAGAGGAATAGTCTTATCGGCCTCGGCCAAACACTTCTTTAGATTCGATACATGAAAAACATCATGAACAGCACTGAGTTCTTGTGGCAACTTCAAACGATAAGCCGCCGGTCCAACTCTCTCAACAATCTCAAACGGTCCAACAAAACGAGGACTTAGCTTTCCCCTTTTACCAAAACGGATCACACCCTTCCAAGGTGAAACCTTTAACATAACACGATCACCAACTTGAAATTCCACATCTTTCCTTCCCCTATCGGCATAACTCTTTTGCCGACTTCTAGCGGTTCTCAACCTATCCTTAATCTGTGCAATCTTCTCGGTAGTCTCGTGAATAAATTCTGGATCTGTGAGTTGAGCATCCCCAACCTCATTCCAACAGACAGGAGACCTACACTTCCTACCGTACAGAGCTTAAAACGGTGCGGCTTGAATACTTACGTGATAACTGTTGTTATAAGAAAATTCAGCTAGCGGCAAATATTTATCACACCCATTTCCAAAATCAATAACACACGCTCGTAACATATCTTCCAACGTCTGAATGGTCCTTTCACTCTGACCATCCGTTTGAGGATGATAAGAGGTGCTCATATCTAATCTAGTTCCCAAGGCTTCCTGTAAAGATCGCCAAAACCTCGATACAAATCGACTGTCTCGGTCCGAAATAATGGATACAGGAACACCATGCCTAGAAACAATCTCCTTCAAGTACAAACGAGTAAGCTTCTCCATTGAATCTGTTTCCTTGATCGGCAAAAAGTGAGCTGACTTAGTGAGTCTATCTACAATCACCCAAATAGTGTCATAGCCACCCGCAACTCTCGGTAACTTAGTAATAAAATCCATTGTAATTCCTTCCCACTTCCACTCGGGAATCTCGAGTTGTACCAACAGTCCAGACGGTTTTTGATGTTCAGCTTTAACCTTAGCACAGGTCAAACACTTAGCCACATACGTAGCCACATCACCTTTCAAATTTGGCCACCAATACAGCTCCTTAAGATCATGATACATCTTTCCTGAACCAGGATGAATAGAGTACCTAGACTTATGAGCCTCATCCAAAACAAGTTGTCGTAGTTCACCAAACTTCGGAACCCAAAGACGTCCTGCAAAGTACCTAGTACCATCTACTCGAATCTCAAATTTCTTAGCCATACCTCTTACGTTCTCTTTCACAAAATTCTCTTCCTTTAAGGCTTCTTGTTGTGCCTCAAGAATCTGCCTTGCGAGGTTTGTTCTAATTGTCATATTCAAGGCTCTAAACCTGCGAGGTTCAGCCCTTTCTTTACGACTCAACGCATCAGCCACAACATTGGATTTACCCGGATGATACAAAAGTTCACAATCGTAATCATTCAACGTCTCAATCCATCTTCGTTGTCTCATGTTCAACTGTTTCTGATCGAGGATATGTTGAAGACTTTTGTGATCTGTGTACACAGTACTCTTGACCCCATACAAATAATGTCTCCAAATCTTAAGTGCAAAAACAACGGCCCCCAACTCTAAATCATGAGTTGTATAGTTCTGCTCGTGAATCTTCAACTGACGTGATGCGTACGCAATAACTTTCTTTCGTTGCATCAAAACACAACCAAAGCCTTGACGCGAAGCATCACAATAAACAACAAAATCATCATTACCCTCAGGTAGTGACAATATCGAAGCGGTAGTCAACTTCTTCTTTAAAATCTGAAAAGCAGTCTCTTGTTCATCCTTCCACTCGTACTTCTTCCCTTTATGCGTTAAAGCAGTCAAAGGTTTTGCGATACGAGAGAAATCTTGAATGAACCTTCGATAGTAACCTGCCAATCCTAGGAACTGACGAATCTGGGTAGGAGTTTTCGGAGTTTCCCACTTTTCAATCGCCTCAATCTTAGCAGGATCAACTTGAATCCCTTACTTACTAACAATGTGTCCAAGGAATTGAACTTCTCGTAACCAGAATGCACACTTAGAGAACTTAGCGTACAACTCTTCTTTCCTCAATAGATCAAGCACTAACTTCAAATGTTCCTCGTGCTCTTCATCGCTCTTCGAATAAATAAGAATGTCGTCGATAAACACAATAACGAACTTGTCCAGATAGGGTCTACACACACAATTCATGAGGTTCATGAACACAGCAGGTGCATTCGTCAATCCGAACGGCATAACAAGAAACTCAAAGTGACCGTAACGGGTGCGAAAATCAGTTTTCGAAACATCAGATTCCTTAACACGCAACTGATGATAGCTGGAACGAAGATCGATTTTTGAATAAACAGATGAACCCTGAAGTTGATTGAACAGATCATCAATTCTCGGAAGGGGATAGCGGTTTTTAATAGTAAGCTTGTTCAACTCACGATAATCAATGCACAAACGAAAAGAACCATCCTTCTTCTTAACAAACAGAACAGGAGCTCCCCAAGGGGACGAACTAGGATGAATAAAACCTTTGTCTAACAACTCACGGAGTTGACTTGACAATTCTTGAAGTTCAGAATGCGCAAGACGATAAGGAGCACGTGCTACGGGAGCAGCACCGGGAACAAGATCAATTTGAAATTCTACCGCGCGCTGCGGTGGAAGGCCAGGTAAATCTTCGGGAAATACCTCGGGAAAATCTCTAACAATATGAACATCTCCGACACTCCTCGTTTCTCTTTCGGAATCAACAACATGGGCTAGAATAGCATGACAGCCTTTGCGAAGATGTTTAAGAACTTTCAAACAGCTAATAAGATTTAACTGTCGGCACCTCTTATCTCCAAAAAACATCAGCGGCTCTCCAACCACATTAGTAATACGAATAGATTTATCGTAACACACAATCTCAGCACGATTCGCAGATAACCAATCCATCCCAATAACAACATCAAAACTACCAAGTTCAATCGGTACCAAATCTATCTCTAAATCTCTACCAGCTAAACTAATGTTACACTTACAATGCACAGTCTTAGCAGTGAGTACCTTACCATTAGCTATTTCAACAACATAAGTATTGTCTAAAGGAGTTAACGGTGTTTTGATTTTTGGACTTAATTTACTCGACACAAAACTCAAATCAGCCCCTGAATCAAATAGTACATAAACTGATAAATCGTTGACCGAGAACGTACCAGTAACAAGTTTAGGATCTTCTTCAGCATCCCTGGCGTTAATGTTGAACGCTCTACCACGCGCAGTCTCTGCAGTCTTCTTGTTGGGACAGGCATCACGGAAATGCCCCGGCTTCCCACACTCGTAACAAACTCTCGGATTACCACCATTATTCGACTTTCCACTGCCATTACCATTACCATTATCATTACCACCTGCAGCAGGAGTAGCAAAACCGGCAGAAGCACCGTACAATCCTTAGCAATGTGTCCTTGTTTGGAACACTTCTTGCAAGTCACGGTACAGAAACCATCATGAGACTTGTAACAACGTAGACACACACGCTGACTGCGGTTATTCGAACCAGAAGTATTCTACTTTTTCTGCTGATTCTGGTTTTGATTGCGGTTATTATCCCACTTTCTCTTCCCATTATCAGCTTTCTTAACAGCCTCTTCACTGGATTCGATTATAGCAGCCTTGCTTCTTCTCAAGATTTTATCATTCAACTTATGAGCCATTGACATTGCGGCCTCAATAGTCTAGGGCTCACTAGATTCAACTCCATGTTCAATTTTCTCAGATAACCCGTCAATGTAAGCTTCGATCTTAAGATTCTCATCGGTATAAACATTAGGGCACAACAAAGTCAACTCAAAGAATCTCTGCTCGTAGGCATCTAATTCGGTGCCCTTCATTTTCAAGTTTTTAAGTTCAACCTCTAACTTCTTAAGCTCACCCCTAGGACGGTAACGGGTGATCATTCTTTCCTTGAAATTATTCCAAGTTAAACCATAAGCCACATCATTTCCCAAACTGTTAACCAAGTTGTTCCACCAGGTCAATGCACTATCCTTCAAAGTGCAGCTAGCAAAACTAACCTTGTCTTCCTCTCAGACTCGACTAACCCTGAAAATAGACTCGATTTTCTCGAACCAGCGGGTAAGTCCTATGGGTCCTTCTGTACCACTGAATTCCTGTGGGTGACTAGCCATGAACGTTTTGTGGGAGCATCCCACCTGATTGTTGTTCGCATTAGCATTTGCATTAGCATTCGCTACCATAGCAGCATCTATCCCTTCGGTAACAAGACGTTGGATACGGGCTTTGTTGGACTCTCTAGGAGGCATGATCTTCAAAATAGAATAACACAATCGTTAGTACTAAGAATAATACCAGTGTTATAAAGGAATAGATCGAACACGAAAAGATTAACCATTAAAATAATAGTCAGTAACCACTATGAGTAATAACATGACAGTTATGATTGTTATAGAAATAACCACCACATGCATACATATTTTATGATAACATCATACAACATACATAGCACCTAACATACATGATCTACATTACGCATAATATAACATGCCAAGAGTCACAACATCAGAAATAAAATGTGATAATGATAATAGATGTCATAAAAATAACCATCCATACATAATGAAAAACATCCATAACAAAATCTTAATAAAATCCTCGGCAAAACGCCGTACATAACCCAAAAATGTATGTATGAAAGGACATTAAGTCTTATGAAATAAATTATCAATCATGAATCATCATATCACATATGCTTAGAGCGGGTGTGATAAGCTGGGCCAGCATGAGTCTCAGCAGAAGGCTCATACTTCCGCAACATTCCTTTCACTTCTTCCAACTCTTCCCTCAAACCACGAACTGTGTTCTCGAGAGCCTTGAACCTAGCGTCAACTTCACGGTTATGCTTACGACTCTCGATCCCGACATTGTTCTTGAAGCTAACAAATGAATCTATACTAGCTCGTATCTGGTCCATCATCTCATTATGTGGTAAAGTACGCATACAATCACTAAGAGCATTAATACGCGTCACTTCATTGTAAGCCCTGTTCATATGGGTAAGGGTGGAAAATTAGTAGTGAACAGGATCATCGATCTCTGGTTGACCAGCACGGCGTCTCGCAGCAGCTGGAGGAGCAGGAGCAGCAACTGAGTTATCGCTTGAAGTCCACATCTGCAAACAGTAAAACCGCAAACCACATACCAAAAGATATAAATGCTAATGATATAACACATCCGAAATGAAATGCATAATAATGCTATAGCAAAAGGGTCGGGCTGTAGACTAGACTCTAATGCACCCTAAGAACCACGGGTTGACCACATTAAGACCGCCTAGTTCCCTACAACCAGAGCTCTGATACCAACTGTGATGGCCCCGTCAAGACACTTAACGGCTCCGTCACTTGGTCCCACAACTTGATCGAACTTAAATGAATTTAACAAACGACATTGCATTCTTTTATTTCAAAAGTTTCCCAAAAAGGAAAGCATACCAAAATATGTAGTTTAAAAGTAACCCAACATATTAATAATCTAAAGTTGGCACAAAACATTGTCAACAACCCACAAGTAATAATTATTCAAAAACCGAATGCAAGCCAAAGTTTCATAAATTGTTTCATTAAAAATCTGCCCAAATGCATGCAGACTCTTCTAAACACAGCGGAAGTATCACATAAACTCAAGTACCTGTGAAAACATGCGAGTAAACTATCAACACAAAGGTTGAGTGAATTATAGGTTTAAATAATTGAATAAACTTTAGACCACAAGATTTAAAAATGTTAGAAAACATTAAACATTATTCCATTATTAATGAGCCATCTGGTAACCACTTAACCCTTTATTTACCCTTGCCAAACACAATAAAAATATACACTGGACAGTGTATCTACAACAAAATACGAAGTACTAAATATTCCGATTATAAATTGCTAGCGCGACCAGCTCCAAATGGGGTTGTCAAACCCGATAGATCTATCCGTAGGATTCGCGTTCACCGGTAGAAACCAATGATTACAGTTACCAGACTAGGGAATATTTTTGTCCAACTCACAATGAATAATTTAAATTTAATTATCACTTGTGTCTAAATGTGAAATAAAATGCATGTAATCACATCCCAAAAATATACTTTAAAAAGTATGTAAAAACGGGACTATAACTCACCTTAATAGTAATGAAATAACCAACACAATTAAGCGAACAGCAAATGTAGTACAGTGATCAGGAATGATCACAACGCCGACCTATAAATAAAGCAGGTCGATATAAATAACTAACTTAGGTCAAGTCTTAGTATGATAGCTATTGTACATGTTGCAAGTAGTCATAGAACAATACTCAATATGCATCGGTTTGATTGGAACAGCTTACGGACACACACTTTCTATTTTTAGAAAGTTTCTATTTTTAGCAGGTTTCCATTTTTGGAAAGTTTCTATTTTTGGAAACTTTCTATTTTTGGAAAGTTTCTATTTTTGGAAAGTTTCTATTTTAGGAAAGTTTATAAGTTAGGAAAGTTTCCTTAATTAGAAAGTCAACAAAAGTCAACTGAAAGTGAAAGTCAATCGAAAGTCAACTCAAAAGTCAACCTTGGTCAAACATGGTCAACGTAAATTTTAAAAGTGTAAGTTATAATAATAATATAAGTTATAACGTTTATTAAAGTTAAATATGTCTAATTATGTCATAACATAAGTTTTATTAAATTAAGATGAATTATTAAAGTTAATATAAGTTTAAATGATATAATTAATATAACATAAGTATTTAATTAATTAATTAAATATTAGTCATAATATAAGTATTATTAATTAATAATAATTTTTAAATCATATCATAAGTATTATTAATTAATAACGAATTATTAATCATATCATAAGTTTCTAATTATAATTATTAAATCATAAGTATTTAATAATTAAATTATAATTAAATAATAACTAAGCCTTATAATAATTAAATAATTAATTAATCCTTATTATAAGTCTTATTATAATAATCTCATAATATAAGTTTAATACTTATCATAAGTATTTTTCCATTAATAATGAAGTATTATTAATCATATGTTTAATTAAAAAGTTAATTAAATCATAAATATTAATTAAATGATATAATAAATATATATATCATAAGTTGTAAATAATAATAATTACTTTTTTTTATCATAAGTAATTAAATTATAATGAAATCCATTATTTATATCATATGTTTAATAATTAGTCAAAAGTTTTAAGTCAAAAGTTCATCGGGTCGTATCCTGAGCCCCGGGTATTGGTTTTCGGCGAGCCTTACATATATCTCCGCTTAAGTAAACCACCCGACACTTTGGTACACTCAAGAACACCCCAAGAACAGTCCACAAGTCGGGTTATACAGCCAACACACTACTTGCAACTTCAATTCAATCAAAAACGTGTTTTGGACGTAACGGGTGATTCGTGGCTCGGATTGAGATGACCCGAAAATGAAAGTTCGCCCCACCATCAGTCCTAACACACTAACACACCCTAAAGTCACCAAATATGGTCACAAAGTTGGACCAAACCTGGTTCATACCAAAATCACATTCAATCATAACAAAATACCACTTTGATCATAATTAGGGTTCCGGAAATCGAAACGACGTGAATCCGGTGTCTAAAATTAATGTCTTGATGAGAGGAACTCATTTATATACTTTATTTTAACTTTTATAACAGTTACAAAGTCAGAAACACACGAAAAAGCAGCTGTCCAAATTATATCAAACCGAAAACATATGTAAACGAGCAATTCTACGCATACAATCCACATTACAACAACTAATAATCATCATACTACTAATAAATCATCAAAATACAGAAAAGTAAGGAAAAATTAAAAGTTCTAGGGTTAGGGTTTATACCCTAATCAATAATCAATGAGTATGATCGCGTAGAGAACGGAACGAGGAACGCGTTGATGTATAACAATCCTTGATCCAAGCTATGAAAATTGATGAAGATGATGATGTTATGGTGATGATAGTCGACGGCCAAGAGAGCAAAAAGGGAGGAGAAAGAGAGAAAAATAAATTAGGTTTAGATAAATGAGGAAGTGATAAAATAAATTGCCAAAAAAAAAGAAATATGGGGAGTATTCTCCCTCCCCCCCTTGGTTTCGGCCGAATGGGTGAGTGGGGTGGGTCCCACTTGCCCAATTTTGATAAATGTGAAATTCCTGATGGCCCGAAAGCCCGAACGAGTCCCGAAACACGAAAACGCACTTACGCGATGAAAAATTCGGAAAGATAACAAATGCGCGACGAAAAATAAATATAAATACACTATATAATAATATGATCTTAAAATATCATATTTAAAATAATTAGGATTTAAATATCCCAAAAACGCGACCGTTGGTTTGAAAACCGAAAAGATTCGCCGGATAGAAATCCGCGATTCGTATAAACGTACGATTTAAAATATGAATACATATATTCACATAACACATAATAATTAATATATTATTACTAAAATAATAATATAGGTCATGAAATGACGTAACACAATTAATAGTTAACGGTCGTTAAATAATTAACGGTAAAAGATAACGGAAAAAGTAGGGTCGTGACATATTAAATATTATTACTTATGTATATTAAATGCTTATATGATATATATTAAATAAATACACGTATTGAATGTTTAATATTTATACATGTTATATATTATAAAAAATCACTAATTATGTATATCAATCATATATATATATATATATATATATATATATATATATATATATATATATATATATATATATATATATATATATATATATATATATATATATATATATATATTTCAACTACTACATTTTTAATTGTGTTTTAAGTTTTCTTTCATGATATCTAATTACCTAACAGTTTATTAATCTATTTTAATTTATAATATAATTATTTACATGTATAGTTATTTATATATAAACATTTCTATTTACGATTAAAGGTTCGTGAATCGTCGGGAATAGTTAAAGGGTAATTGAATCTATGTAAACAGTTCAAAACTTTTGGAACTCAACATTACAGACTTTGCTTATCGTGTCGGAAACATATGAAGATTAAGTTTAAATTTAGTCAGAAATTTCCGGGTCGTCACAATCAATATTCTCGGGGTTTTCAGATGGTAGCAAAGAAAATGACCGAGTCTTGTAACATGATATGTGGTGATGAGAAGGTTGATTGAGCCCATACTTAGGTACTCAATTTCTTCCGGTAAAACATCGAATTTCGATTTCTTTGATTCCGAGTCGAGAGAGGAGGCCTTTCAGGTGTTCACTTAGAAATATTTTCATATTTGAGCTCCATTTTGTGCTACACGAATTTGGCTAGTAAGGTTGGTGTGGATAATCACGTTCAAGGTTCGAACACAGAGAGGTTTAATTCTTTCCTTTCAGCTCAAGGCGTCGGCTACAACATTTGCCTTGCCCGGATGGTAACGAAGTATACAATCATAATCATTTAAAGTTTCAATCCATCGTCGTTGTCTCATATTGAGTTATTTTTGATCGAAAATGTGTTGGAGGGTTTTGTGGTCGTTGAGAACGGTATTTTTGATTCCACAAAGATAGTGTCTCCACATTTTAAGTCCAAAGACAACGGTTCTTAATTCAAGATCGTGTGTCGTGTAGTTTTGTTCGTAAATTTCAATTACCGGGAAGCGTAAGCAATAACTTTCCTTCGTTGCATTAACAACACCCAAAACCTTGTTTAGAAGCATCATGAAATACCACAAAGTCATCATAGCCTTCGAGAAGAGATAAGATCGGTGCGGTGGTTAACTTCTTCTTTAATATTCAAAATGTTGACTCTTGTTCGGCGGACCAAACGAATTTTCTTTCCTTCGTGAGTTAACGAGGTTAAAGGACGAGCAATACGGGAAAAGTCGGAAATGAATCTTCGGTAATAACCGGCGAGGCTCCAAAATTTACGAATATGAGTCGGAGTCGTGGTGTTTCCCAATTACGTATGGCTTCGATTTTTGCGAGATCGACTTAATACTTTGACCACTAACAACATGGCCTAGAAATTGGACTTCGTTTAACCAAAAATTCACACTTGAAAAACTTAGCATAGAGTTGTTCTTTTCTCAAGAGCTCGAGCGTAAAACGGAGATGTTGTCCGTGTTCTTCTTCGCCTTTTGAATAGATTAAGACATCATCTATGATTACGATAACGAATTTGTCTAGATATGGCTTGCACACGTGATTCATAAGATCCATAAATACGGCCGTGGCATTAGTTAAACTGAACGGCACTACAAGAAATTCATAACTACTATAGCGAGTTCGGAAAATGGTTTTGGAGACATCTTCTCCCTTAACCCTCAATTGATGATAACCTGAAAGGAGGTCGATTTTGGAATACACACAAGATCCTTGTAATTGATCAAGAGATTATCGGTACGGGGAAGAGGATGTCGGTTCTTAATCGGTAATTTATTTAGTTCACGATAATCGATACGAATTCTCAGGGAACCATTTTTCTTCTTAACGAATAGGACCAGGGCTCCCCATGGTGAACGATTAGGTTGGATAAAACCACGATCAAGTAGTTCTTGAATTTGACTTTGTAATTCTTGCATTTCCGATGGAGCAAGTCTATACGGTGCACATGGTATGGGTGTGGCTCCCATGATAAGATCGATTTGGAATTCAACCGGTCGATGAGGTGGAAGACTCGCCAATTCTTCGAGAAATACATTGGAAAAGTCACTAACAATTGGCACATCATCGATATGCTTCTCATCGATCTCGACTTTCTTAACGTGGGCTAGGATCGTAAAACAACCCATACGAAGGTATTCTTCAATGTTGAGGCACGAAATGCGGTTGAGCCCGGTGCAACTCTTTTTGCTACAAATGATCAAGGGTTCACCGTTCTGGATAAGGATACGAATGGTTTTGAGATCACAAGGAATGTTGGATTTTGTCTTGGCTAACCAATCTATACCAATAATTAAATCGAAGTTTTCTAGGTCTAGAGGTATTACATAGATTTTGAATTCTTTACCCACCATCATTTTGAGCCATTCGGACTTTGGTATGACCAACCGTAATATAACCACATCGATCAAGTGTCGTTATATTTCGCTAATTCATACCTCCATTCCAACACCTTTCCATATGGTTAAGTTTGTGTAATCATGAAGATTGCAAATGAATAAGGTGTAACGACGTCTTTAACAAGACTCGTATTTAATCGAAAGAGTTAGTGCAATCCCCGAAAATGTGTTTCCCGTGGAAAATGTATAACTGATTGTTCACGTCAAAATGTTCAAAGTCGATTAGTGGTAATGAATCATGGTAACGAGTAGTACACAACAATAGTGATAGGTAGTGACGACGATACTCATCAATAGTAGTGGTAGTAGTAACGAATGGTGATATATAGTGAGGAGCACTAGTGTAATATCAGTAGTGAGTAGTGAGTAGTGATCGCAATGGTTGTGAAAGTTTTACCACACTGGTAGATAGTAAGCCGGGACGGTGGCGAAAAGCATGGGAAGACAGAATTTCCAACTAGTTTAACGAATGAAGTCGTTGTTATCCTTACGCGTATGAATCTAGAATTTACGTGTATTACCCGAAAGTGGCAGAGTACGAGTTCGCATGATGAGAGTTAGGTACAAGTAAGAAGTTCACCATAAAAAGTTTCAAGTATAAATGCACAAGTAGTCAAGTAGGTGCTATCTATAGCAAATGTATGTCAGAATGCAATGGCTAACTATCGGGTTGTAGTCTAGACTCACTAATGCGTCCTAACAACTCTGTCAGACACACTATTGCATATCCTAGATCCCTAAAACCAATGCTCTGATACCACATGTGACGACCCGACAAAATCGCCATTGACGGTGCCGTCAACTTAGGTCCCGTTACGTGGTTATAGTCCCTAAACGAGACGCGTTTGACCAAAATTTATGTTGCATTCATTTGAAATGTGTATGACTTGCAATATTTTAAGTTACCAAACGGTTCGACAATAAGTTTAAGTTTACAAAAGTTACAAAGTGTAAATGAAATAACTTGCGACATAATATAAGTTGAAAATCACTAATGCTATCAATAGCGTATGCATGTAAACATTTAGTTTGAATCCAAAGGTGCTATCACTAGCGTAGCATGTATGCTTCACCCCAAGAAAGTAATCAAAGTTTGCGGAAGCATGTATCAAGTAGCCAAGTATGAACCTGAGAAACATATAAAAAACTGTCAACGAAAAACGTTGGTGAAATCATAGGTGTATTTGTAAATGTTGTTTTTGAACCACAAGATTTTGTATAAGTTGATTATCCAAATCGTTTGCATTCCAAGGATGTTGTACGTTTGTGGAGCACCCAATTATCAAGAATTACCTGTATACGAACCCCGTTATCATAGTGTTAGAACCTACACTATACCCAAAAATATATTTCATCCGCTAACAGTAGCGAACCGTCCGAATGAGGGCTCGTAAAGCCCGTATGGATCCACACAACATAAGTTCACGCTTACACCCTACAAGTGTAACTAATGATAATTAAATTGAGGCTTTTTGTTCTAACTCGCACGTGGAATGTTTGTTTTCGTACTTGTGTTCAAAGTATAAAAGTATAAACCGTATATGTTTCTCATCCCATGATTTAAAGAGTAAAAGTTATTGAAAAAGTGGGACTATGATCTCACCTTGAGTGCACGAGTTTAAAGGTACTTCACAAAGTAAACGTGTGCATGAAAGTTGTTTAGTCTTGACCTAAACAAGTAAGTTGTATCAATACCGGGTAAGACACAAGGTCGGTCGAAATGTGTTCAATTAGTCCATGGCTTGTTACGACTCGAATATATAACATGTGAGTCATGTTGTCAAGTTTCATGTAAGAATCAAGTATAAAAGAAGATTAGAACGATTGCATAAGTTTTTGGTTAAGTTTGACTAAAAGTCAAACTTGGTCAAAGTCAAAGTCAACGAGGTCGGGTCGGGTATCCGACATTTTTTCTTCAATTAGTAGTCATATATAAACATGTTGGCCAAGTTTCATGTTAATCGGAGTTGCGAGTAAGCGGGGGTGAAACTGTGAAAACACAAAATCATTTTGATCGGCCACTTTCAGACCCCTCTTCACGATCGCTAAGTTTAAGGCATAGATGGCTCCGCGATCGCCAAGCCTTTGTTTCCCAGTGTTGTTGAATTTTCAAGTCTCGGATCAAAACTCACCAAATCACAAACTATGAACCGTAAACACTTAAAACACGTATCTTATATCGTTGGAAAGGTATTTTGACAAGGAATACAACTAAACACATATCATCAACCAAACCCATAATTAACAACAACGAAATTCTCGTCGAATTGATCATTATTTAACGTTTCAAGCTCATAATTGCAAATGGTGATTTGGGAACTTAAACCACACATATAATACGCCGTTTCGTTGGTAATTACGCATACAATACAACTAAACACTCACCAACAACATTTCATAGCATTCAATGCATCAAAAGTTCATATTTAAGTCTATCAAACCCTAACCAAAAATCACAAAATCAATAATCATGTTAGTGAAGTTAATGAAGCTAATGATGCTAGTAACACATTTAATACATTTCATAGCATTCAATGCATCAAAAGTTCATATTTAAGTCAACCTACACATCAAATTGAAGCTAATGATGCTAGTAACACATTTAATACATGAACTTTAACATTTAATGAACATTTAATCAACCAAAATTAAAGATTAAACTAACCCATTTTTAATATTCAAGCTAGTTACTCATACAAGCAAATCAAGCAACCAAATTACATATACATCAACCTAATGTGCCATAGGCACTAACTAACACCATTTCAAGTTTATAAATCGAATTAGAGAAATTTGAGTTTTAGAAAAGTTACCCAAAATAGATGAAGTTAGTATCAAAACGTAGAGGATGAAGAGAGGATTCCAAATATGTAATTTGTTTTGTTGTAAGTGAAATGTCCCGTTCTTATTGATTAAAAACGTTCCATATTAATTGATTTCGTTGCGAGGTTTTGACCTCTATATGAGACGTTTTTCAAAGACTGCATTCATTTTAAAACAAACCATAACCTTTATTTCATCAATAAAGGTTTAAAAAGCTTTATGTAGATTATCAAATAATGATAATCTAAAATATCATGTTTACACACGACCATTACATAATGGTTTACAATACAAATATGTTACAACAAAATAAGTTTCTTGAATGCAGTTTTTACACAATATCATACAAGCATGGACTCCAAATCTCGTCCTTATTTAAGTATGCGACAGCGGAAGCTCTTAATAATCACCTGAGAATAAACATGCTTAAAACGTCAACAAAAATGTTGGTGAGTTATAGGTTTAACCTATATATATCAAATCATAATAATAGACCACAAGATTTCATATTTCAATACACATCCCATACATAGAGATAAAAATCATTCATATGGTGAACACCTGGTAACCGACAATAACAAGATGCATATATAAGAATATCCCCATCATTCCGGGACACCCATCGGATATGATATAAATTTCGAAGTACTAAAGCATCCGGTACTTTGGATGGGGTTTGTTAGGCCCAATAGATCTATCTTTAGGATTCGCGTCAATTAGGGTGTCTGTTCCCTAATTCTTAGATTACCAGACTTAATAAAAAGGGGCATATTCGATTTCGATAATTCAACCATAGAATGTAGTTTCACGTACTTGTGTCTATTTTGTAAATCATTTATAAAACCTGCATGTATTCTCATCCCAAAAATATTAGATTTTAAAAGTGGGACTATAACTCACTTTCACAGATTTTTACTTCGTCGGGAAGTAAGACTTGGCCACTGGTTGATTCACGAACCTATAACAATATATACATATATATCAAAGTATGTTCAAAATATATTTACAACACTCTTAATATATTTTGATGTTTTAAGTTTATTAAGTCAGCTGTCCTCGTTAGTAACCTACAACTAGTTGTCCACAGTTAGATGTACAGAAATAAATCGATAAATATTATCTTGAATCAATCCACGACCCAGTGTATACATATCTCAGTATTGATCACAACTCAAACTATATATATTTTGGAATCAACCTCAACCCTGTATAGCTAACTCCAACATTCACATATAGAGTGTCTATGGTTGTTCCGAAATATATATAGATGTGTCGACATGATAGGTCGAAACATTGTATACGTGTCTATGGTATCTCAAAATTACATAATATACAATACAAGTTGATTAAGTTATGGTTGGAATAGATTTGTTACCAATTTTCCACGTAGCTAAAATGAGAAAAATTATCCAATCTTGTTTTACCCATAACTTCTTCATTTTAAATCCGTTTTGAATGAATCAAATTGCTATGGTTTCATATTGAACTGTATTTTATGAATCTAAACAGAAAAAGTATAGGTTTATAGTCGGAAAAATAAGTTACAAGTCGTTTTTGTAAAGGTAGTCATTTCAGTCGAAAGAACGACGTCTAGATGACCATTTTAGAAAACATACTTCCACTTTGAGTTTAACCATAATTTTTGGATATAGTTTCATGTTCATAATAGAAATCATTTTCTCAGAATAACAACTTTTAAATCAAAGTTTATCATAGTTTTTAATTAACTAACCCAAAACAGCCCGCGGTGTTACTACGACGGCGTAAATCCGGTTTTACGGTGTTTTTCGTGTTTCCAGGTTTTAAATCATTAAGTTAGCATATCATATAGATATAGAAAATGTGTTTAGTTGATTTTAAAAGTCAAGTTAGAAGGATTAACTTTTGTTTGCGAACAAGTTTAGAATTAACTAAACTATGTTCTAGTGATTACGAGTTTAAACCTTCGAATAAGATAGTTTTATATATATGAATCGAATGATGTTATGAACATCATTACTACCTCAAGTTTAGTAGGTAAACCTACTAGAAGTGACAAGAAATGATCTAGCTTCAAAGGATCTTGGATGGCTTGAAAGTTCTTGAAGTAGGATCATGACACAAAAACAAGTTCAAGTAAGATTTTTGCTCGAATTAAGATAGTTTATAGTTATAGAAATTGAATCAAAGTTTGAATATGAATATTACCTTGAATAAGAAAGATAACCTACTGTATATAACAAAGGTTTCTTGATCTTAGATGATTACTTGGAATGGATTAGAAAGCTTGGAAGTAAATTAGTAAACTTGAAGGGATTTTTGAAGTATTCTTGAAGTGTTCTTCCTATGATGATTATAGCTTGATTCTTGAAGTGATTTTTGATGAAGATGATGATTAACTACTGGAAAAATACGTTCATAATAGTGTGGGTGTGTTGAGAGAGAATTAGAAAGAGATTTGGAAGTGAAATGGAGTGAATGATGAGTGTTAATTGGTGAGTGGTGAGTGGGGTTAAAAGGAGTTCTAGTTAGTTGACTAGCTCATGGTAGAAGTTAAAATTGATTAGTCATACATGACATAATCAAGAGTGGAATCCCATGCTAGTTCCTATTGGTATATACCCATAGTAAGTACGTTTTAAAGCTGTGTATAATACGGGTAAGAATACGACTAGAATTCTTGATGAAAGAAAAGAATGGGAAAGTAACTGTAACCATTTTCGTTAAGTATGAGTGTTTTGATATATGTCTTGAAGTCTTCCAAAAGTATTTTAATACATCTAAATACACTACATGTATATACATTTTAACGGAGTCGTTAAGTCATCGTTAGTCGTTACATGTAAGTGTTGTTTTGAAACCTTTAAGTTAACGATCTCAATTAATATTGTTAACCCATTGTTTATTATATCTAATGAGATGTTAAATTATTATATTATCATGATATTATGATATATTAATATATCTTAATATGATATATATACATTTAAATGTCGTTACAACGATAATCGTTACATATATGTCTCGTTTCGAAATCCTTAAGTTAGTAGTCTTGTTTATATGTATATAACTCATTGTTAATATACTTATGGAGATACTTACTTATCATAATCTCATGTTAACCATATGTATATCCATATATATATCATCATGTCGTTTTTACAAATTTTAACGTTCGTGAATCGCCGGTCAACTTGGGTGGTCAATTGTCTATATGAAACATATTTCAATTAATCAAGTCTTAACAAGTTTGATTGCTTAACATGTTGGAAACATTTAATCATGTAAATATCAATCTCAATTAATATATATAAACATGTAAAAGTTCGGGTCACTACAGTACCTACCCATTAAATAAATTTCGTCCCGAAATTTTAAGCTGTTGAAGGTGTTGACGAATCTTCTGGAAATAGATGCGGGTATTTCTTCCTCATCTGATCTTCACGCTCCCAGGTGAACTCGGGTCCTCTACGAGCATTCCATCGAACCTTAACAATTGGTATCTTGTTTTGCTTAAGTCTTTTAACCTCACGATCCATTATTTCGACGGGTTCTTCGATGAATTGGAGTTTTTCATTGATTTGGATTTCATCTAACGGAATAGTGAGATCTTCTTTAGCAAAACATTTCTTCAAATTCGAGACGTGGAAAGTGTTATGTACAGCCGCGAGTTGTTGAGGTAACTCAAGTCGGTAAGCTACTGGTCCGACACGATCAATAATCTTGAATGGTCCAATATACCTTGGATTTAATTTCCCTCGTTTACCAAATCGAACAACGCCTTTCCAAGGTGCAACTTTAAGCATGACCATCTCTCCAATTTCAAATTCTATATCTTTTCTTTTAATGTCAGCGTAGCTCTTTTGTCGACTTTGGGCGGTTTTCAACCGTTGTTGAATTTGGATGATCTTCTCGGTAGTTTCTTGTATAATCTCCGGACCCGTAATCTGTCTATCCCCCACTTCACTCCAACAAATCGGAGACCTACACTTTCTACCATAAAGTGCTTCAAACGGCGCCATCTCAATGCTTGAATGGTAGCTGTTGTTGTAGGAAAATTCTGCTAATGGTAGATGTCGATCCCAACTGTTTCCGAAATCAATAACACATGCTCGTAACATGTCTTCAAGTGTTTGTATCGTCCTTTCGCTCTGCCCATCAGTTTGTGGATGATAGGCAGTACTCATGTCTAGACGAGTTCCTAATGCTTGCTGTAATGTCTGCCAGAATCTTGAAATAAATCTGCCATCCCTATCAGAGATAATAGAGATTGGTATTCCATGTCTGGAGACGACTTCCTTCAAATACAGTCGTGCTAACTTCTCCATCTTGTCATCTTCTCTTATTGGCAGGAAGTGTGCTGATTTGGTGAGACGATCAACTATTACCCAAATAGTATCAAAACCACTTGCAGTCCTTGGTAATTTAGTGATGAAATCCATGGTAATGTTTTCCCATTTCCATTCCGGGATTTCGGGTTGTTGAAGTAGACCTGATGGTTTCTGATGCTCAGCTTTGACCTTAGAACACGTCAAACATTCTCCTACGTATTTAGCAACATCGGCTTTCATACCCGGCCACCAAAAATGTTTCTTGAGATCCTTGTACATCTTCCCCGTTCCAGGATGTATTGAGTATCTGGTTTTATGAGCTTCTCTAAGTACCATTTCTCTCATATCTCCAAATTTTGGTACCCAAATCCTTTCAGCCCTATACCGGGTTCCGTCTTCCCGAATATTAAGATGCTTCTCCGATCCTTTGGGTATTTCATCCTTTAAATTTCCCTCTTTTAAAACTCCTTGTTGCGCCTCCTTTATTTGAGTAGTAATGTTATTATGAATCATTATATTCATAGATTTTACTCGAATGGGTTCTCTGTCCTTCCTGCTCAAGGCATCGGCTACCACATTTGCCTTCCCCGGATGGTAACGAATCTCAAAGTCGTAATCATTCAATAATTCAATCCACCTACGCTGCCTCATATTCAGTTGTTTCTGATTAAATATGTGTTGAAGACTTTTGTGGTCAGTATATATAATACTTTTGACCCCATATAAGTAGTGCCTCCAAGTCTTTAATGCAAAAACAACCGCGCCTAATTCCAAATCATGCGTCGTATAATTTTGTTCGTGAATCTTCAATTGTCTAGACGCATAAGCAATCACCTTCGTTCGTTGCATTAATACACAACCGAGACCTTGCTTTGATGCGTCACAATAAATCACAAAATCATCATTCCCTTCAGGCAATGACAATATAGGTGCCGTAGTTAGCTTTTTCTTCAATAACTGAAACGCTTTCTCTTGTTCATCATTCCATTCAAATTTCTTCCCTTTATGCGTTAATGCAGTCAAGGGTTTTGCTATTCTGGAAAAGTCTTGGATGAACCTTCTGTAGTAACCAGCTAGTCCTAAAAACTGACGTATGTGTTTCGGAGTTTTCGGGGTTTCCCACTTTTCAACAGTTTCTATCTTTGCCGGATCCACCTTAATACCTTCTTTGTTCACTATGTGACCGAGGAATTGCACTTCTTCCAACCAAAATGCACACTTTGAAAACTTAGCGTACAATTCTTCCTTCCTCAATACTTCTAACACCTTTCTCAAATGTTCACCGTGTTCTTGGTCATTCTTTGAGTAAATAAGTATGTCATCAATGAAAACAATGACAAACTTGTCAAGGTATGGTCCACACACTCGGTTCATAAGGTCCATGAACACAGCTGGTGCATTAGTTAAACCAAACGGCATGACCATAAACTCGTAATGACCGTAACGTGTTCTGAAAGCAGTCTTTGGAATATCATCTTCTTTCACCCGCATTTGGTGATACCCGGAACGTAAGTCAATCTTTGAATAAACAGACGAGCCTTGTAGTTGATCAAATAAGTCGTCGATTCTCAGTAGTGGGTAGCGGTTCTTGATGGTAAGTTTGTTCAACTCTCGGTAGTCGATACACAACCTGAATGTACCATCTTTCTTCTTGACAAACAAAACAGGAGCTCCCCACGGTGATGTGCTTGGTCGAATGAAACCACGCTCTAAAAGTTCTTGTAATTGGCTTTGCAGTTCTTTCATCTCGCTGGGTGCGAGTCTGTAAGGAGCACGAGCTATTGGTGCAGCTCCTGGTACAAGATCTATTTGAAATTCAACGGATCGATGTGGGGGTAATCCCGGTAATTCTTTCGGAAATACATCGGGAAATTCTTTTACAATGGGAACATCATTGATGCTCTTTTCTTCAGTTTGTACTTTCTCGACGTGTGCTAGAACAGCATAGCAACCTTTTCTTATTAGTTTTTGTGCCTTCAAATTACTAATAAGATGTAGCTTCGTGTTGCCCTTTTCTCCGTACACCATTAAGGGTTTTCCTTTTTCTCTTATAATGCGAATTGCATTTTTGTAACAAACGATCTCTGCTTTCACTTCTTTCAACCAGTCCATACCGATTATCACATCAAAACTCCCTAACTCTACTGGTATCAAATCAATCTTAAATGTTTCGCTAACCAGTTTAATTTCTCGATTCCGACATATATTATCTGCTGAAATTAATTTACCATTTGCTAATTCGAGTAAAAATTTACTATCCAAAGGCGTCAATGGACAACTTAATTTAGCACAAAAATCTCTACTCATATAGCTTCTATCCGCACCCGAATCAAATAAAATGTAAGCAGATTTATTGTCAATAAGAAACGTACCCGTAACAAGCTCCGGGTCTTCCTGTGCCTCTGCCGCATTAATATTGAAAACTCTTCCGCGGCCTTGTCCATTCGTGTTCTCCTGGTTCGGGCAATTTCTAATAATGTGGCCCGGTTTTCCACATTTATAACAAACTACATTGGCATAACTTGCTCTGACACTACTTGCTCCGCCATTACTCGTTCCGACACCATTTGTTCCTTTCGTTCTATTAACCCCTGGTCCGTAGACCTCACACTTCGCCACGCTATGACCATTTCTTTTACACTTGTTGCAAAATTTGGTGCAGAACCCCGAGTGATTCTTTTCACACCTTTGGCATAGCTGCTTCTGATTGTTGTTGTTGTTGCGGTTATTATTGTTGTTGGGATGATTGTTGTAGTTGCTGTTGTTGTTGTTGTTGTTGTTATTGGGCCGTTTGTTGTAGTTGCGATTGATGTTGCGATTGTTGGGATAATTGTTGCGATTATTGTTGTAATTGCTGTTGTTGTTGTATTGGTGATTCTTATCACCGTTTTCCTCCCACTTTCTTTTGACTTGCTTCACATTGGCCTCTTCAGCAGTCTGTTCTTTAATTCTTTCTTCAATCTGGTTCACTAGTTTATGAGACATTCTACATGCCTGTTGTATGGAGGCGGGCTCGTGTGAACTTATATCTTCTTGGATTCTTTCCGGTAATCCTTTCACAAACGCGTCGATCTTCTCTTCCTCATCTTCGAATGCTCCCGGACACAATAGGCACAATTCTGTGAATCGTCTTTCATACGTGGTAATATCAAATCCTTGGGTTCGTAACCCTCTAAGTTCTGTCTTGAGCTTATTGACTTCGGTTCTGGGACGGTACTTCTCGTTCATCAAGTGCTTGAATGCTGACCACGGTAGTGCGTACGCATCATCTTGTCCCACTTGCTCTAGATAGGTATTCCACCATGTTAACGCAGAACCTGTGAAGGTATGCGTACCGTACTTCACTTTGTCCTCTTCAGTACACTTACTTATGGCAAACACCGATTCGACCTTCTCGGTCCACCGTTTCAATCCGATCGGTCCTTCGGTTCCATCAAATTCCAAAGGTTTGCAGGCAGTGAATTCTTTGTAGGTGCATCCTACACGATTTCCTGTACTGCCAGATCCAAGGTTATTGTTGGTATGTAGCGCAGCCTGTACCGCGGCTATGTTTGAAGCTAGAAAAGTACGGAATTCCTCTTCATTCATATTCACGGTGTGTCGAGTAGTCGGTGCCATTTCCTTCAAAATAGTCAATTGGAACAAGTTAATCATACAGAATATTAAGAGTAGTTAATAGTATTTCGTAGCATAATATGAACTCATTTATAAAAGCTTTTTCTTCATATTAGCATTTTATAATTTTAAATTCGGGTAGTACCTACCCGTTAAGTTCATACTTAGTAGCTAATATACAATTCAACTACTACAATTCTATATGAAAAACTGATTGTAATAATATTTCACGTTCAAACTTTTATACAATATTTTACAAACTTACAATACCGCTTATTTTACATAAAGCATGAAATATAGCACACGATAACTTTGATACAAGATAGTTGTGAAGATAATTCTAGCTAGTACACAAGTCGTTCAGCACAGGCAATAAAGACACGTAATTCATATGTCCAGAAACAAGTCATGCATTCTGGTTTTACTAGGACTACTTCCCATCCTTGGTCTTGTGAAACATAACCGTTATGGCCGTTGATAAGACAGCGTGTTGTAACGTCGTCAAAGGGACGAGGGTTACGTAATGACCAACAGTCTCGTAATAACCTAAAAACCTCATTTCTTATCCCAATTACCGACTCCGTTACTTGTGGGAACGTTTTGTTTAATAGTTGTAGCCCGATGTTCTTGTTCTCACTTTGGTGAGAAGCGAACATTACTAACCCGTAAGCATAACATGCTTCTTTATGTTGCATGTTAGCCGCTTTTTCTAAATCACGAAGTCCTATATTCGGATATACTGAGTCAAAATAATTTCTTAACCCGTTGCGTAAAATAGCATTTGGGTTCCCCGCAATATATGCGTCAAAGTAAACACATCGTAACTTATGGATTTCCCAATGTGATATCCCCCATCTTCCGAACGAAAGCCTTTTATAAACCAAGGTATTCTTGGAACGTTCTTCGAATGTCTTACAAACTGATCTCGCCTTAAATAGTTGTGCCGAAGAATTCTGACCAACTCTAGACAAGATTTCATCAATCATGTCTCCGGGTAGGTCTCTTAAAATATTGGGTTGTCTATCCATTTTGTGTTTTTATACTGTAAAATAGACAAGAGTTAGATTCATAAAAAAAAAAAATACTTATTAATACAAGCAATTTTTACATATATCATAAAGCATAAGCACACTATATTACATATATTACACCACACGAATACAACTATCTTATTCCGACTCGCTTGTTTCTTCTTCTTTGGTTTTGGTTCGTTTTCCCAAGTTTCTAGGGATATATGATGTTCCCCTAATACGAGCCGTTATTTTCCACATTGGTTTAGAAAAACCTGGTGGTTTAGAGGTTCCCGGGTCATTGTTACAACTTAAGGACTTCGGGGGTTGACGATACATATAAAGTTCATCGGGGTTGGAATTAGATTTCTCTATTTTTATGCCCTTTCCCTTATTATTTTCTTTTGCCTTTTTAAATTCAGTTGGGGTAATTTCTATAAAATCATCGGAATTCTCGTCGGAATCCGATTCATTGTAGAATTGGTAATCCTCCCAATATTTTGCTTCCTTGGCAGAAACACCATTGACCATAATTAACTTTGGTCGGTTGGTTGAGGATTTTCTTTTACTTAACCGTTTTATTATTTCCCCCACCGGTTCTATTTCTTTATCCGGTTCCGATTCTTCTTCCGGTTCCGATTCTTCTTCCGGTTCCGACTCTTCTTCCGGTTCCTCTTCGGGAACTTGTGAATCAGTCCACAAATCATTCCAATTTACATTTGACTCTTCATTATTATTAGGTGAGTCAATGGAACTTGTTCTAGAGGTAGACATCTATCACATAATATCAAACACGTTAAGAGATTAATATATCACATAATATTCATATGTTAAAAATATATAGTTTCCAACAAAAATGTTAAGCAATCATTTTTAAAGAAAACACGGTCGAAGTCCAGACTCACTAATGCATCCTAACAAACTCAATAAGACACACTAATGCAAATTTTCTGGTTCTCTAAGACCAACGCTCTGATACCAACTAAAATGTCCCGTTCTTATTGATTAAAAACGTTCCATATTAATTGATTTCGTTGCGAGGTTTTGACCTCTATATGAGACGTTTTTCAAAGACTGCATTCATTTTAAAACAAACCATAACCTTTATTTCATCAATAAAGGTTTAAAAAGCTTTATGTAGATTATCAAATAATGATAATCTAAAATGTCCTGTTTACACACGACCATTACATAATGGTTTACAATACAAATATGTTACAACAAAATAAGTTTCTTGAATGCAGTTTTTACACAATATCATACAAGCATGGACTCCAAATCTCGTCCTTATTTAAGTATGCGACAGCGGAAGCTCTTAATAATCACCTGAGAATAAACATGCTTAAAACGTCAACAAAAATGTTGGTGAGTTATAGGTTTAACCTATATATATCAAATCATAATAATAGACCACAAGATTTCATATTTCAATACACATCCCATACATAGAGATAAAAATCATTCATATGGTGAACACCTGGTAACCGACAATAACAAGATGCATATATAAGAATATCCCCATCATTCCGGGACACCCATCAGATATGATATAAATTTCGAAGTACTAAAGCATCCGGTACTTTGGATGGGGTTTGTTAGGCCCAATAGATCTATCTTTAGGATTCGCGTCAATTAGGGTGTCTGTTCCCTAATTCTTAGATTACCAGACTTAATAAAAAGGGGCATATTCGATTTCGATAATTCAACCATAGAATGTAGTTTCACGTACTTGTGTCTATTTTGTAAATCATTTATAAAACCTGCATGTATTCTCATCCCAAAAATATTAGATTTTAAAAGTGGGACTATAACTCACTTTCACAGATTTTTACTTCGTCGGGAAGTAAGACTTGGCCACTGGTTGATTCACGAACCTATAACAATATATACATATATATCAAAGTATGTTCAAAATATATTTACAACACTCTTAATATATTTTGATGTTTTAAGTTTATTAAGTCAGCTGTCCTCGTTAGTAACCTACAACTAGTTGTCCACAGTTAGATGTACAGAAATAAATCGATAAATATTATCTTGAATCAATCCACGACCCAGTGTATACATATCTCAGTATTGATCACAACTCAAACTATATATATTTTGGAATCAACCTCAACCCTGTATAGCTAACTCCAACATTCACATATAGAGTGTCTATGGTTGTTCCGAAATATATATAGATGTGTCGACATGATAGGTCGAAACATTGTATACGTGTCTATGGTATCTCAAGATTACATAATATACAATACAAGTTGATTAAGTTATGGTTGGAATAGATTTGTTACCAATTTTCCACGTAGCTAAAATGAGAAAAATTATCCAATCTTGTTTTACCCATAACTTCTTCATTTTAAATCCGTTTTGAATGAATCAAATTGCTATGGTTTCATATTGAACTGTATTTTATGAATCTAAACAGAAAAAGTATAGGTTTATAGTCGGAAAAATAAGTTACAAGTCGTTTTTGTAAAGGTAGTCATTTCAGTCGAAAGAACGACGTCTAGATGACCATTTTAGAAAACATACTTCCACTTTGAGTTTAACCATAATTTTTGGATATAGTTTCATGTTCATAATAGAAATCATTTTTTCAGAATAACAACTTTTAAATCAAAGTTTATCATAGTTTTTAATTAACTAACCCAAAACAGCCCGCGGTGTTACTACGACGGCGTAAATCCGGTTTTACGGTGTTTTTCGTGTTTCCAGGTTTTAAATCATTAAGTTAGCATATCATATAGATATAGAAAATGTGTTTAGTTGATTTTAAAAGTCAAGTTAGAAGGATTAACTTTTGTTTGCGAACAAGTTTAGAATTAACTAAACTATGTTCTAGTGATTACGAGTTTAAACCTTCGAATAAGATAGTTTTATATATATGAATCGAATGATGTTATGAACATCATTACTACCTCAAGTTTAGTAGGTAAACCTACTGGAAGTGACAAGAAATGATCTAGCTTCAAAGGATCTTGGATGGCTTGAAAGTTCTTGAAGTAGGATCATGACACAAAAACAAGTTCAAGTAAGATTTTTGCTCGAATTAAGATAGTTTATAGTTATAGAAATTGAATCAAAGTTTGAATATGAATATTACCTTGAATAAGAAAGATAACCTACTGTATATAACAAAGGTTTCTTGATCTTAGATGATTACTTGGAATGGATTAGAAAGCTTGGAAGTAAATTAGTAAACTTGAAGGGATTTTTGAAGTATTCTTGAAGTGTTCTTCCTATGATGATTATAGCTTGATTCTTGAAGTGATTTTTGATGAAGATGATGATTAACTACTGGAAAAATACGTTCATAATAGTGTGGGTGTGTTGAGAGAGAATTAGAAAGAGATTTGGAAGTGAAATGGAGTGAATGATGAGTGTTAATTGGTGAGTGGTGAGTGGGGTTAAAAAGAGTTCTAGTTAGTTGACTAGCTCATGGTAGAAGTTAAAATTGATTAGTCATACATGACATAATCAAGAGTGGAATCCCATGCTAGTTCCTATTGGTATATACCCATAGTAAGTACGTTTTAAAGCTGTGTATAATACGGGTAAGAATACGACTAGAATTCTTGATGAAAGAAAAGAATGGGAAAGTAACTGTAACCATTTTCGTTAAGTATGAGTGTTTTGATATATGTCTTGAAGTCTTCCAAAAGTATTTTAATACATCTAAATACACTACATGTATATACATTTTAACGGAGTCGTTAAGTCATCGTTAGTCGTTACATGTAAGTGTTGTTTTGAAACCTTTAAGTTAACGATCTCAATTAATATTGTTAACCCATTGTTTATTATATCTAATGAGATGTTAAATTATTATATTATCATGATATTATGATATATTAATATATCTTAATATGATATATATACATTTAAATGTCGTTACAACGATAATCGTTACATATATGTCTCGTTTCGAAATCCTTAAGTTAGTAGTCTTGTTTATATGTATATAACTCATTGTTAATATACTTATGGAGATACTTACTTATCATAATCTCATGTTAACCATATGTATATCCATATATATATCATCATGTCGTTTTTACAAATTTTAACGTTCGTGAATCGCCGGTCAACTTGGGTGGTCAATTGTCTATATGAAACATATTTCAATTAATCAAGTCTTAACAAGTTTGATTGCTTAACATGTTGGAAACATTTAATCATGTAAATATCAATCTCAATTAATATATATAAACATGGAAAAGTTCGGGTCACTACAGTAAGCTTGCTAGATCGAATTTAGATGATGATTCTTTGATTTGGGTAAAAATGGTGTTCTTGAACTAGAGAGAAAAAGAGAGATGAGGGAGGTTGAATGAATGAGTAGTGGTGGTGGGGTTTGACTAGTTGACCTAGTCAACTAATTTGGCCCCTTGGCAACTTTAGTCCCTCGAGTTTAAAAGCGGGTGCGTGAATTAACCAAACGAATTATTTTAAATACGCTAGAGTAAACGAGAGATGTTATAATTACATAACGGGAATATTAAAAACGCTAATTAACGGAAGATACGAATTTAGATAACGAAAGATATTATCTAAAAAAAAATACGGTCGTTAAAATAATTTAACGAAAAAAGGCGGGTTATTACACCTAAAACACCCATTCCATTCCCGGGCCGTCTGAAGCAAAGAAATAACAAGATGAAATCTTTCAAGCTTGACGGTAAATGTTTGGACACTGTGTCTAAAAATCCTCATAGTAAGAAGTATTTTAGGAACCTCCTATCAACCAAGGATAAGGTACCCGAAGTACCCAATGTCTCACTAAACGCGGATTGTTCAGCCATTCTCTTAAATACTCTTCCTGAAAAACTAGGGGATACCGGACGATTTACCCTTCCTTGTTCTATCTACAAATCTGGTACTATCTATTCTATTGCTGACCTTGGTGCCAGCATCAATCTCATGCCCTACTCACTGTTCCAGAGACTTGAAATTGGAAACCTTAACCCTACTAAAATGAGCATTCTACTAGTTGACCAATCTACTAGATATCCTAAGGGAATAGCTGAGAACATCATGGTTAAGGTCGAAAAATTCCTTTTTGCAACCGAATTTTGGTTATGGATTTTAAAGAAGTCGTGAAAACTCCTATCATCTTAGGAAGGTCTTTCATGAATACAGCCAAAACAATCGTTGACGTCTATTCACGGACTATCACCTTGAGAGCCCATGGAGAAGAGGTCACTTTCACGATCGACGAGTATGTATGTCCTTTTGATGGGAACGGCGAAATAAATACCATCTCCACTAGGAAAGTCACCTTCTATTCCGAGAATTAAGAGAAGAAGATAGAAGTAGAAGACAAGAAGAATAACCACTCCACTCTACAGCAACCCAATCTTCACTCCCACCTTATTTTGATCTATTAATGACTGGAGAGGACTTCGTTCTAGAAGAACTCTCTGAACCAATTATACTTGAAGCTCCCGACTAGAGTGACGAGGAAGTGGATGAAGAAATTGAAATGGAAAGCCCGGATGAGAAGAAAGACATTTAGGATTCTAGCACCAAAGTAGTTGTTAATGTTGTTACCGTATTGGAGATGTCAATGGACATCATCCCACCTCCATCCTTAGAGTACAACGTTACGACCAACCTGAAGTCACAAAGAAGAAAGACGGATTTTGCGTCAGGGCTACCCTATAAACCATCACTGAAATACATAATGTCATACACATCATTGAGTGATGAGGACCCGTTTGACTAACCTGCACAAATCAAGGAGGCAAAAGAAGTTGATAGATTTGTTATATCTCAAGTTAAAAAAAGCATTCACTTCAAACTACCTTCTCCTTTTATTGGACATAACGTATTCTATGTCCCCTTCAATCTCATTGGTATGTTCCAATATTACCTCTTGTGTCTACTGATGGATGCAAGGGAGCCGCCTAGATTTCCTGAGAAATAAGGCTAGAGTCAGGCTCGTGACTCGAACAAAAACAAGTGCTTCTCGGGAGGCAACCCGTGTGTTTATTTTTCTATAGATTTAGTAGTAGTTAGATTAGGATAATTAGGTTAAGTGAATAAAGTAAAAAGTGAAACTTAAAATAAAATTTTCAAAGTTTCTTAGGACGAATTCACTTCTCCTACTTGTCTTGTGCTTAAGTGAATTAACTGCTACATTATTTCTAAAGTCTTAAAATTAAAGGCAGTCAACATTTTAATTGTGGGATTAAGCTTTTTAGTCATACACTAATTTGTTGAATTTTTACAAACCTAATTTTGAAACCCTCGAGTTTTCAAATAACCTTTTCATCAAAATGCAAATCAGTGAGTCTATGGCCTAAAGCTTAACCACCTGTCTAGGTTTGATCTTTTCCATTTTTACAAGTAATAGACAGTTATTAATGCTTGCGGTGGAGACTCTTCAAATAATGATGAAACGACAAGGAAACCCGTTGATTATTTCATTGCAAGTTATTGGAGGATGTTGTATGGAGGATGAGAACGCCCTAATGAGCTCGAGTACACTTCATGAAGACTGATTCGAATCTAGCGGAAGATGGTTCTGACTCCGTATAACTTCAAATCCTCAGCTCACAGCCACACCCAAGGGGAGTAATTCATTTCTTTCTCTTCATTTATTTATTTTGCTTCATTAAATCCTTAAAATATACCCTATCCAAAGCTTATCACTAAGTGTGGGATTGCAACCCAATATAGAGCTTAGATAAATTTTACAACATGTTCAAATTCCAGGTGTGGGATTTTAGCTCCCTAAAATCTAAGAATGAACATTAGGGACAATGTTCCTCTGAGTGTGGGATAGCGGTGTAGTACACCGTAATTATCTAGGGGATGCTCAGAAAATGTTCTTAACTTAAATTTTTTACTAAGATTTCCGAGTATACCTACTATTTAGATTCTTTATCCTCAACGTAAATTTTTCAAAAATTTTGACTAAATGATACTTTCTGAAAAAGTACTTTCGAAAATCAAACGTGTTTGTTCTAAAATTAAGACGCATGAGGACATAAATCTTCTTAAGGATGAACTGATTCTCTAAAAGAGCATTGTATGACTAGGCATTATCGACCCAATATAATTGTTGCGAGGTACCCAAAAATGGCCCAATAAGCATTCATTTTTAATGCTTCACTATCTTTTCCGTTGAGAGTGCCGATGTTAGCATTTAGAGTTAGAACTTGACCTTGACATACATTTAGAGGCCAATGGTTAGTAAGCGCCATACGTGGTGTAGGTGCGATACTCCTTCCGAAATCATTCTGAATAGAGAAGACAAAAACCATCTGTATTCGTTTCCACTCCACGCATTTAAACCGACCAACTCACGCCAAAGAGTTGATGAATCAGAAAATACTCACCCCCAAATTCACTATCAAATACGTTACCCTTTCCACCCTCTTTCCTTTCTCATTTCCAAAATCTAGAAATTCAAACAGATAGATCGACTAAGTTTACTTCAAACACTTGTCGAAAAATTCTGAAATTCCATACTGTTTTTGATAGGTCAAAAAGACCTATTTCTGGTGAAATACCTTTCTCTCTAGGCACAAGAAGTAATAGGCAAAGTTATCAAGATGGGATATGCCCAAAAAAAGTGGAGCAAAGTCTCAAAAATAAAGAAGAGAAAAGTCTTCGAATAAGAGTATAGATCCCCCAAGAAAATGAAGATTGTGACCCAGGAGGATTGCAGAAAAAAGCAAAGTCTTCGCTAAAAATCAGCAGCCTCTAAAGAAACTCTTCAACAAAAATAGAATGTCATCTTTCCTAGAAAAAGTATATCATCATGAAACCAAAATCTATCAAATCTCTATAAATTTCAATGATTCGAAATCTGATATGGCTGAAACGGACGGTTTTTATTCGTGTGGTGTTGTTAGGCTGCAGGACGTCAGATTCAGTTGATCAAGGTAGCATACAGTGGTTTTGTTTATTTATATTGTGCGAGGCCTAAATTTACTTTTACTTTCTAAGGTGTAGAAGGTGTAAGTTAACCTAGTGTCGTATTTTTGAATAGATTTACGAATTGAAAATCAAGTGGATAGTTGTCTTTTATTTAAATTACCTAGATAAAGGATAATAATTGGTTTAAGCTAATGGTCCTAAGTGCAGACAAGTAAATAAAGTGGAAGGATATCCGGAGTATGCAGATCAGGGAAATATTGACCAAGATATTAGTTTCGGGTTAGGGAAAGGTAATTATGCTTATGTTAAGGCTATGTTTGGAATGATGTAGATCTAGTTGGATGAGACAATTATACAGACCGACTTATCTCTAGACTCTCAGAGTTCTCTTTAAGCAGTGAAAAGGTATGTCACTTGGTTGTATAATTGAAATGCTGCTATACCTTGGAGGTTATCCTCAGTAAAGTACTAGGTTTATTAGTAAGTTAAGCTCTAATCCTAACCCTTGTTATCAGTTTATTTAACTGAATAACAACATGCAGTGTTGATTGAACACTGATCACAAACGGAAGGAGTCCGTCGGTTTAAGTTGGCAAAACCTTAAATGAAAACTAACAACCATTTAATCATACTAATAAGATCATATCAATTCAAACATTATATAACATTACAGTTGATATGCTGAAAGTAAAGCAAAGAGAAACCTAATAGATACCTAGACAGTTGATATGACTTAGTCCTAGGGCAACAATCAAACAAGAACATGCAGGCATGGGTCACATAGTAAAGACACTAACTAGATCTTAACAGCTCCTAAGAGGTCTCCTTGAAATAGTCAATAGGCATACTAGGTCATTCATGTCTCAATTCCTAAGTTCCGTGTCCTAAAAGCGCATTAAATGCATGATATGGCTGACACGGACGGTTTTATTTGTGCGGTGTCGTTAGGTAGCAATACGTCAGAATCAACCACCAAGAGGGGGTCCTGATTTAAATTTATATTTAGCGGGACCTAAATTGTACTACTCCTTAGTATGAGTATGGGAAGTATGACCTAGAGTCATATTTTTGAGATATCAATAGAATCGAACCTATATTAAAGTCTAAGATAGTTATGAAGGAGTAGTGGTTATTTAATTTTGGGATTTTCTAATTTATAAGATAGATAAAGTAAATGCGATAAAATTCATAATTAAGATAAGGTTAATGTAAGTGCATACTATGATTTCATCAGTTATTCTGCCGAGATTATGGAATGCTGGCTCGTGAATAGGTAGAGGACTTATGTTCATTAACTGGTCCTAAACGCCCCTGTCGTAAGACATGTCACTGGGTAATGCGATAGGCTTGAAGATTCTTAATATAAAGCAATGTCCCTTACCCCCGACGCCCGTGCAGTCTAACTACATGCATACACGTTCAGACGGCTCATCCAATTGAGCGACTCGGTTGGGTGACATATTAACATTCCACAAAGGTCTAAACTTTCTTAAGAATAATAGAATACATGATTTACCATATCTGAGAGATGTGATGTGTTTCAATGCTTTCGTTAATGATTGGTTTTAAAAGATAGTTACACCCTTAAAAAGATTTCAACCATAAAGAACACCATGGCCAAGTCAAGTTGACTTCCATTAACACATTCGGTCATCCTAACGGTCCAATCCTTTACGTGTCTAAACAAACAGTTCCTTAACTAACTAAGAATCCCTCAAGCAGGGTGAAATGCATGATACCGCGTTATGGTGCAGTGTACTAATCAACACTGACCAGGTTCCATGGCCTTACTTAGCAGAGGTACAACTTACAACAACCGCTGTGCTTCAGCATGCATGTACAAAGTTTATATGCTTGGTGACTACACTAGCATGGTTTGGGACCGACAATGTACTAAGGGTCTAGTCAGATATTTCACTACGAAAAAGTCCTCAGTCAGAATCCAAAGCTACATAGACTTACTACAATCGGTGTGCCTCAGTCGATCTTACATTGTATCCGAAAGACTTCTCTTACCAAGGGGTGACATATATAGTGTACTCTGAATCGGGGTTCAAGACTTCCCAATAACAGAGCCAATAACTACGTTCTATTAGTTGGAAAAGCGATTGAGTTTAAGCATAATCGGAAAGCATTTTGACAACATACACAAACCATAACATTATTTCGGCATTATAGATGCTTACATCATAGAATACACTAATGATAACTACTCGCTAATCATAGCAACAATATCACAGAACATAATGATAGAAGACATTATATAAAGATAAAGGATAGAAGTACCAGTAGATTAAACGAGTTCCGAATACAAAAGTGATAACTTCAAACTCCAGACCGCTCCTAATACAATCTTTGGCGTTCTTCTCCAGGTACTAGGTTTCCCGCACGGAGTCGAAGACCTTGAAAGTATGACTAATAATGTACAAGAGAGAGAAAGAAGTGAATTGAAGTGTGTATTGGAATGAATGACAAAGACCCTTTAAATAAGCTAGGATTCTATCTACGAACGGCTGGCAGGCCATTTGGCAGGCCGTTTGGCAGACCGTTTGCAGGGGCCTTTTGCCAAGACAACCGTTTGTAGGGGACGTTTGTCTGGGATCTTTTGTAGGCCGTTTTTGAGCCAGGCAGGCCGTTTAGCAGGCCGTTTGGCTTGCCTGGTTCCCTGGATCATAACTTGATTTCTTGTCTTTCATTGTTTTCGCTTTAGAATCTTCGTTTTAGCTACGATTCTCTTGATTCTTTTTGCACCGTCTTCGTAATTACTTGTTCTTCAATTCTAACCGACGAAGTGGGTATTTTGCCCACAAAGTTCGAATCTTTCTTGTTTTTGGCCTTTAATACCGGGGTGAAAACGTGACTTTTTAACCGATATTAAATATCCTACACTTAGACTTTTCTTGTCCTCAAGCAAACTCTCATTTTACCTTAAGAAATCTTTTAGGAGTTTCTTTTCTAATAGCCTAAGCGGTTTGCTTTTTACTATAAGAGTGAAAGGTAAGGTGAGTCATTTATGTTATGATTGAAACTATCTCTGCAAGCATGCGAGGAGGTTACATGACATAGGCTAGCTTTTACGAGTCACTTAAATCACACAAGTGTTAAGGGTTCCCTATAGATCTAAGAAATGAATTCACTCATAGTCAATCATGCTGCACCCATCGTCATAGGCTTGATAAAGACTCAAATCCTTGCTGCTAATGTGAGAACGATAGTAATCTTAGCTTCTAGGTCATTTGTCAATGATGGAAAGGGATTTTGGAGTGGTAGTGAAGTTGTTTTTGAGGGGTGAGAAAAAGGGTAATGTAGTGTTAATGCAGACTTTTATTCGGATAGATAGGAGTGCTGAAATGTTTGAGAAGCACTTTTGAACTTTTGATAATCATTTTCGGTTAAGTTCCTCTTCGGCGTTCCTCTTTATAAGTTCTGCTCCCTTTTTCAGAACTTTGAAGAATTTTTTTTCAGATTTCATCTCGAGAAACTTTTTGCCGGTAAACTTTTTTCAAGACTTTTGCCATGATACTTGAGAAGTTTATAACATCGGATTTTCGGAAGGAATCTCATTTTCTGGATTTTTCGAGTAATGTGGAGTAGAAGTAGTGGAGGTGCGAAAGACTTATTTTTCTGACAAATGGCTAGCTCTTCTTATTATAACCGAATCACGTTTCGCTGCTTTAGAAATGTAGATCTAAAGCAAGTTCTGATTCTTAGCAAAGATATCGGCACTCTCAAAGGAAAACAGTGAAGAATTGAAGATGAATGGTGGTCTTATTTGGGGTGCCTCACCATAATCAATTTAGGTCGATAATGCCTTAGTCATGCAATGCTCTATTAGAGATTTGGTTAAAACCTAACAAGATTTCCACCCTACTTAAGCCTTAATTTTATTTACAAACGTTTTGGGTTTTCAAAAATACTTTTTCGAAAAGGCTTTCTCTTGTTAAAAATTTTGAAATTTGGCTTAAGAACTTAGAATCTTTGTAATGGGTTATTTTAATATAGCATAAAAAGATTATACCAACAACATCCCACACTTAGATGAACATTGTCCTCAATGTTCCTAGTGTATCCAACACTTAGGAGTTTTAGTTGAAGATTTGAGAGTATTTGTCTAGTGTTTAAGTGGGTTGGGATCCCACACTTAGTGATAAGCTCGAATGTGACATAGTTTAAATTTTGAGCTAGGAGCTGGAAGAAAGAAGTACCCCTAGCAGATGTTGCTTGTGATGATACTGGCTGGCTTTCAGTCCTAGCGTATTTTATCGGCCGTTTGTCATCCTTTATTCTTCTACTCTACTTTATTACACGGGTTGCCTCCCGAGAAACGCTTTTGTTTAAGGTCGTTGGCTCGACCGTAGTGATGCCTTAGAAAGCAAACATTCCTCGCTGATGGTTGTAATCTTGGTCTTCTCGAGGGAATGTGAGTCTTGGTGGGTAAATCCTGAGAATGTGTCGGATCAATAGTGGTAGAAGATCCGGTACTTCTCTTGAAGATCTTCTGAAAGATAAGTAGTGCGCAGTTTCGGCTCGTGATAAGTCTTGAAGTCCGATGAGGATATGATCCACGACCTTGCTGGTTGACCCATGAATATCAATCATAGAGGCAGTGCTGGTGGTGATTGTTTCTCTGATGGGATGCTCATTTCGAAGGTCTTCAAACAATGTTAGAAACTGTATCTTTAGAATCTCAAAATCTTCGGAATGGTGATCTCCACAGTAAGAGTCTGTAGCTTTGCACATATTTGTTAAAAGACGAAGCGGAAAAGAAGTGAACAGCAATCCTGACCCGAGCATTATTGTCACTGTCTTTGAGTATATCTCCCGACATCTGGCTTTGAATGTGAAACTTGGATATGTAGATTCGTTGAAGATACGTGATATCTGCTTTATAATGTTGACTCGATCTGGTTCAAGATGAGAGAACAGATTGTTGCGCCTTACTTCCTCTGTAACTGCGTCTCGTAACTCTTTAATAATCAGATCAGCATGGTGATCAATTGTTACGTAAATCACTAGCCCGTCTGGTGTGCTTTTGAAATTATCTCTTTCCAGGAGAGAGAAAAAGCTGTGAATATCCTCGATCATTTACAAATCAGAGTGATAAGTCGGGCATTCGGTGGAAAGATCCAAGTGCTTCCAGATGAGAGTCAGTAGTGCTCGTTGGTTTGCTGAGAACGGAAGTGCAGATCCGGCTAAGGCATTGCAAACCTTAGAGTAAATGATCTTCCGATCTCGACAGAATCTTGTCTCAAGAATAGTACGAACCACTGAATTATGTGAAATGTCTCGTTCTTATTGATTAAAAAAATTCCATATTAATTGATTTCGTTGCGAGGTTTTGACCTCTATATGAGATGTTTTTCAAAGACTGCATTCATTTTTAAATCAAACCATAACCTTTATTTCATCAATAAAGGTTTAAAAAGCTTTACGTAGATTATCAAATAATGATAATCTAAAATATCCTGTTTACACACGACCATTACATAATGGTTTACAATACAAATATGTTACAACAAAATAAGTTTCTTGAATGCAGTTTTTACACAATATCATACAAGCATGGACTCCAATATCGTCCTTATTTAAGTATGCGACAGCGGAAGCTCTTAATAATCACCTGAGAATAAACATGCTTAAAACGTCAAAAAAATGTTGGTGAGTTATAGGTTTAACCTATATATATCAAATCATAATAATAGACCACAAGATTTCATATTTCAATACACATCCCATACATAGAGATAAAAATCATTCATATGGTGAACACCTGGTAACCAACATTAACAAGATGCATATATAAGAATATCCCCATCATTCCCGGACACCCTTCAGATATGATATAAATTTCGAAGTACTAAAGCATCCGGTACTTTGGATGGGGTTTGTTAGGCCCAATAGATCTATCTTTAGGATTCGCGTCAATTAGGGTGTCTGTTCCCTAATTCTTAGATTACCAGACTTAATAAAAAGGGGCATATTCGATTTCGATAATTCAACCATAGAATTTAGTTTCACGTACTTGTGTCTATTTTGTAAATCATTTATAAAACCTGCATGTATTCTCATCCCAAAAATATTAGATTTTAAAAGTGGGACTATAACTCACTTTCACAGATTTTTACTTCGTCGGGAAGTAAGACTTGGCCACTGGTTGATTCACGAACCTATAACAATATATACATATATATCAAAGTATGTTCAAAATATATTTACAACACTTTTAATATATTTTGATGTTTTAAGTTTATTAAGTCAGCTGTCCTCGTTAGTAACCTACAACTAGTTGTCCACAGTTAGATGTACAGAAATAAATCGATAAATATTATCTTGAATCAATCCACGACCCAGTGTATACATATCTCAGTATTGATCACAACTCAAACTATATATATTTTGGAATCAACCTCAACCATGTATAGCTAACTCCAACATTCACATATAGAGTGTCTATGGTTGTTCCGAAATATATATAGATGTGTCGAAATGATAGGTCAAAACATTGTATACGTGTCTATGGTATCTCAAGATTACATAATATACAATACAAGTTGATTAAGTTATGGTTGGAATAGATTTTTTACCAATTTTCACGTAGCTAAAATGAGAAAAATTATCCAATCTTGTTTTACCCATAACTTCTTCATTTTAAATCCGTTTTGAGTGAATAAAATTGCTATGGTTTCATATTGAACTCTATTTTATGAGTCTAAACAGAAAAAGTATAGGTTTATAGTCGGAAAAATAAGTTACAAGTCATTTTTGTAAAGGTAGTCATTTCAGTCGAAAGAACGACGTCTAGATGACCATTTTAGAAAACATACTTCCACTTTGAGTTTAACCATAATTTTTGGATATAGTTTCATGTTCATAATAAAAATCATTTTCTCAGAATAACAAATTTTAAATAAAAGCTTATCATAGTTTTTAATTAACTAACCCAAAACAGCCCGCGGTGTTACTACGACGGCGTAAATCCGGTTTTACGGTGTTTTTCGTGTTTTCAGGTTTTAAATCATTAAGTTAGAATATCATATAGATATAGAACATGTGTTTAGTTGATTTTAAAAGTCAAGTTAGATGGATTAACTTTTGTTTGCGAACAAGTTTAGAATTAACTAAACTATGTTCTAGTGATTACAAGTTTAAACCTTCGAATAAGATAGCTTTATATGTATGAATTGAATGATGTTATGAACATCATTACTACCTTAAGTTCCTTGGATAAACCTACTGGAAAAGAGAAAAATGGATCTAGCTTCAACGGATCCTTGGATGGCTCGAAGTTCTTGAAGCAGAATCATGACACGAAAACAAGTTCAAGTAAGATCATCACTTGAAATAAGATTGTTATAGTTATAGAAATTGAACCAAAGTTTGAATATGATTATTACCTTGTATTAGAATGATAACCTACTGTAAGAAACAAAGATTTCTTGAGGTTGGATGATCACCTTACAAGATTGGAAGTGAGCTAGCAAACTTGAAAGTATTCTTGATTTTATGTAACTAGAACTTGTAGAATTTATGAAGAACACTTAGAACTTGAAGATAGAACTTGAGAGAGATCAATTAGATGAAGAAAATTGAAGAATTAAAGTGTTTGTAGGTGTTTTTGGTCGTTGGTGTATGGATTAGATATAAAGGATATGTAATTTTGTTTTCATGTAAATAAGTCATGAATGATTACTCATATTTTTGTAATTTTATGAGATATTTCATTCTAGTTGCCAAATGATGGTTCCTACATGTGTTAGGTGACTCACATGGGATGCTAAGAGCTGATCATTGGAGTATATATACCAATAGTATATACATCTAAAAGCTGTGTATTGTACGAGTACGAATACGGGTGCATACGAGTAGAATTGTTGATGAAACTGAACGAGGATGTAATTGTAAGCATTTTTGTTAAGTAGAAGTATTTTGATAAGTGTATTGAAGTCTTTCAAAAGTGTATAAATACATATTAAAACACTACATGTATATACATTTTAACTGAGTCGTTAAGTCATCGTTAGTCGTTACATGTAAGTGTTGTTTTGAAACCTTTAGGTTAACGATCTTGTTAAATGTTGTTAACCCAATGTTTATAATATCAAATGAGATTTTAAATTATTATATTATCATGATATTATCATGTATGAATATCTCTTAATATGATATATATATACATTAAATGTCTTTACAACGATAATCGTTACATATATGTCTCGTTTAAAAATCATTAAGTTAGTAGTCTTGTTTTTACATATGTAGTTCATTGTTAATATACTTAATGATATGTTTACTTATCATAGTATCATGTTAACTATATATATATCCATATATATGTCATCATATAGTTTTTACAAGTTTTAACGTTCGTGAATCACCGGTCAACTTGGGTGGTCAATTGTCTATATGAAACATATTTCAATTAATCAAGTCTTAACAAGTTTGATTGCTTAAAAAGTTGGAAACATTTAATCATGTAAATATCAATCTCAATTAATATATATAAACATGGAAAAGTTCGGGTCACTACAGTACCTACCCGTTAAATAAATTTCGTCCTGAAATTTTAAGCTGTTGAAGGTGTTGACGAATCTTCTGGAAATAGATGCGGGTATTTCTTCTTCATCTAATCTTCACGCTCCCAGGTGAACTCGAGTCCTCTACGAGCATTCCATCGAACCTTAACAATTGGTATCTTGCTTTGCGTAAGTCTTTTAACCTCACGATCCATTATTTCGACGGGTTCTTCAATGAATTGAAGTTTTTCGTTGATTTGGATTTCATCTAACAGAATAGTGAGATCTTCTTTAGCAAAATATTTCTTCAAATTCGAGACGTGTAAAGTGTTATGTACAGCTTCGAGTTGTTGAGGTAACTCAAGTCGGTAAGCTACTGGTCCGACACGATCAATAATCTTGAATGGTCCAATATACCTTGGATTTAATTTCCCTCGTTTACCAAATCGAACAATGCCTTTCCAAGGTGCAACTTTAAGCATGACCATCTCTCCAATTTCAAATTCTATATCTTTTCTTTTAATGTCAGCGTAGCTCTTTTGTCGACTTTGGACGGTTTTCAACCGTTGTTGAATTTGGATAATCTTCTCGGTAGTTTCTTGTATAATCTCCGGACCCGTAATCTGTCTATCCCCCACTTCACTCCAACAAATCGGAGACCTGCACTTTCTACCATAAAGTGCTTCAAACGGCGCCATCTTAATGCTTGAATGGTAGCTGTTGTTGTAGGAAAATTTTGCTAACGGTAGATGTCGATCCCAACTGTTTCCGAAATCAATAACACATGCTCGTAGCATGTCTTCAAGCATTTGTATCGTCCTTTCGCTCTGCCCATCAGTTTGTGGATAATAGGAAGTACTCATGTCTAGACGAGTTCCTAATGCTTGCTGTAATGTCTGCCAGAGTCTTGAAATAAATCTGCCATCCCTATCAGAGATAATAGAGATTGGTATTCCATGTCTAGAGACGACTTCCTTCAAATACAGTCGTGCTAACTTCTCCATCTTGTCATCTTCTCTTATTGGCAGGAAGTGTGCTGATTTGGTGAGACGATCAACTATTACCCAAATAGTATCAAAACCACTTGCAGTCCTTGGCAATTTAGTGATGAAATCCATGGCAATGTTTTCCCATTTCCATTCCGGGATTTCGGGTTGTTGAAGTAGACCTGATGGTTTCTGATGCTCAGCTTTGACCTTAGAACACGTCAAACATTCTCCTACGTATTTAGCAACATCGGCTTTCATACCCGGCCACCAAAAATGTTTCTTAAGATCCTTGTACATCTTCCCCGTTCCAGGATGTATTGAGTATCTGGTTTTATGAGCTTCTCTAAGTACCATTTCTCTCATATCTCCAAATTTTGGTACCCAAATCCTTTCAGCCCTATACCGAGTTCCGTCTTCCCGAATATTAAGATGCTTCTCCGATCCTTTGGGAATTTCATCCTTTAAATTTCCCTCTTTTAAAACTCCTTGTTGCGCCTCCTTTATTTGAGTAGTAAGGTTATTATGAATCATTATATTCATAGATTTTACTCGAATGGGTTCTCTGTCCTTCCTGCTCAAGGCATCGGCTACCACATTTGCCTTCCCTGGGTGGTAACGAATCTCAAAGTCGTAATCATTCAATAATTCAATCCACCTACGCTGCCTCATATTCAGTTGTTTCTGATTAAATATGTGTTGAAGACTTTTGTGGTCGGTATATATAATACTTTTGACCCCATATAAGTAGTGCCTCCAAGTCTTTAATGCAAAAACAACCACACCTAATTCCAAATCATGCGTCGTATAATTGTGTTCGTGAATCTTCAATTGTCTAGACGCATAAGCAATCACCTTCGTTCGTTGCATTAATACACAACCGAGACCTTGCTTTGATGCATCACAATAAATCACAAAATCATCATTCCCTTCAGGCAATGACAATATAGGTGCCGTAGTTAGCTTTTTCTTCAATAACTGAAACGCTGTCTCTTGTTCATCATTCCATTCAAATTTCTTCCCTTTATGCATTAATGCAGTCAAGGGTTTTGCTATTCTGGAAAAGTCTTGGATGAACCTTCTGTAGTAACCAGCTAGTCCTAAAAACTGACGTATGTATTTCGGAGTTTTCGGGGTTTCCCACTTTTCAACAGTTTCTATCTTTGCCGGATCCACCTTAATACCTTCTTTGTTCACTATGTGACCGAGGAATTGAACTTCTTCCAACCAAAATGCACACTTTGAAAACTTAGCGTACAATTCTTCCTTCCTCAATACTTCTAACACCTTTCTCAAATGTTCACCGTGTTCTTGGTCATTCTTTGAGTAAATAAGTATGTCATCAATTAAAACAATGACAAACTTGTCAAGGTAGGGTCCACACACTCGGTTCATAAGGTCCATGAACACAGCTGGTGCATTAGTTAAACCAAACGGCATGACCATAAACTCGTAATGACCGTAACGTGTTCTGAGAGCAGTCTTTGGAATATCATCTTCTTTCACCCGCATTTGATGATACCCGGAACGTAAGTCAATCTTTGAATAAACAGACGATCCTTGTAGTTGATCAAATAAGTCGTCGATTCTCGGTAATGGGTAGCGGTTCTTGATGGTAAGTTTGTTCAACTCTCGGTAGTCGATACACAACCTGAATGTACCATCTTTCTTCTTGACAAACAAAACAGGAGCTCCCCACGGTGATGTGCTTGGTCGAATGAAACCTCGCTCTAAAAGTTCTTGTAATTGGCTTTACAGTTCTTTTATCTCGCTGGGTGCGAGTCTGTAAGGAGCACGAGCTATTGGTGCAGCTCCTGGTACAAGATCTATTTGAAATTCAACGGATCGATGTGGGGGTAATCCCGGTAATTCTTTCGAAAATACATCGGGAAATTGTTTTGCAATGGGAACATCATTGATGCTCTTTTCTTCAGTTTCTACTTTCTCGAAGTGTGCTAGAACAGCATAGCAACCTTTTCTTATTAGTTTTTGTGCCTTCAAATTACTAATAAGATGTAGCTTCGTGTTGCCCTTTTCTCCGTACACCATTAAGGGTTTTCGTTTTTCTCGTATAATGCTATCTGCTTTTTTGTAACAAACGATCTCTGCTTTCACTTCTTTCAACTAGTCCATACCGATTATCACATCAAAACTCCCTAACTCTACTGGTATCAAATCAATCTTAAATGTTTCGCTAACCAGTTTAATTTCTCGATTCCGCCATATATTATCTGCTGAAATTAATTTACCATTTGCTAATTCGAGTAAAAATTTACTATCCAAAGGCGTCAATGGACAACTTAATTTAGCACAAAAATCTCTACTCATATAGCTTCTATCCGCACCCGAATCAAATAAAACGTAAGCAGATTTATTGTCAATAAGAAACGTAACCGTAACAAGCTCTGAGTCTTCCTGTGCCTCTGCCGCATTAATATTGAAAACTCTTCCGCGGCCTTGTCCATTCGTGTTCTCCTGGTTCGGGCAATTTCTAATAATGTGGCCCGGTTTTCCACATTTATAACAAACTACATTGGCATAACTTGCTCCGACACTACTTGCTCTGCCATTACTCGTTCCGACACCATTTGTTCCTTTCGTTCTATTAACCCCTGGTCCGTAGACCTCACACTTCACTGCGCTATGACCATTTCTTTTACACTTGTTGCAAAATTTGGTGCAGAACCCCGAGTGATACTTTTCACACCTTTGGCATAGCTGCTTCTGATTATTGTTGTTGTTGTTGCGGTTATTATTGTTGTTGGGATGATTGTTGTAGTTGCTGTTGTTGTTGTTGTTGTTGTTGTTGGGCCGTTTGTTGTAGTTGCGATTGATGTTGCGATTGTTGGGATAATTGTTGCGATTATTGTTGTAATTGCTGTTGTTGTTGTATTGGTGATTCTTATCACCGTTTTCCTCCCACTTTCTTTTGACTTGCTTCACATTGGCCTCTTCAGCAGTCTGTTCTTTAATTCTTTCTTCAATCTGGTTCACTAGTTTGTGAGCCATTCTACATGTCTGTTGTATGGAGGCGGGCTCGTGTGAACTTATATCTTCTTGGATTCTTTCCAGTAATCCTTTCACAAACGCGTCGATCTTCTCTTCCTCATCTTCGAATGCTCCCGGACACAATAGGCACAATTCTGTGAATCGTCTTTCGTACGTGGTAATATCAAATCCTTGGGTTCGTAACCCTCTAAGTTCTGTCTTGAGCTTATTGACCTCGGTTCTGGGACGGTACTTCTCGTTCATCAAGTGCTTGAATGCTGACCACAGTAGTGCGTACGCATCGTCTTGTCCCATTTGCTCTAGATAGGTATTCCACCATGTTAACGCAGAACCTGTGAAGGTATGCGTAGCGTACTTCACTTTATCCTCTTCAGTACACTTACTTATGGCAAACACCGATTCGACCTTCTCGGTCCACTGTTTCAATCCGATCGGTCCTTCAGTTCCATCAAATTCCAAAGGTTTGCAGGCAGTGAATTCTTTGTAGGTGCATCCTACACGATTTCCTGTACTGCTAGATCCAAGGTTATTGTTGGTATGTAGCGCAGCCTGTACTGCGGCTATGTTTGAAGCTAGAAAAGTACGGAATTCCTCTTCATTCATATTCACGGTGTGTCGAGTAGTCGGTGCCATTTCTTTCAAAATAGTCAAATGGAACAAGTTAATCATACAGAATATTAAGAGTAGTTAATAGTATTTCGTAGCATAATATGAACTCATTTATAAAAGCTTTTTCTTCATATTAGCGTTTTATAAGTTTAAATTAGGGTAGTACCTACCCGTTAAGTTCATACTTAGTAGCTAATATACAATTCAACTACTACAATTCTATATGAAAAACTGATTATAATAATATTTCGCGTTCAAACTTTTACACAATATTTTACAAACTTACAATACCGCTTATTTTACATATAGCATGAAATATAGCACACAATAAATTTGATACAAGATGGTTGTGAAGATAATTCTAGCTAGTACACAAGTCGTTCAGCAAAGGCAATAAAGACACGTAATTCATACGTCCAGAAACAAGTCATGCATTCTGGTTTTACTAGGATTACTTCCCATCCTTGGTCTTGTGGAACATAACCGTTATGGCCGTTGATAAGACAGCGTGTTGTAATGTTGTCAAAGGGACGAGGGTTACGTAATGTCTAACAGTCCCGTAACAATCTAAAAACCTCATTTCTTACCCCAATTACCGACTCCATCACTTGTGGGAACATTTTGTTTAATAGTTGTAGCCCGATGTTCTTGTTCTCACTTTGGTGAGAAGCGAACATTACTAATCCGTAAGCATAACATGCTTCTTTATGTTGCATGTTAGCCGCTTTTTCTAAATCACGAAGTCCAATATTCGGATATATTGAGTCAAGATAATTTCTTAACCCATTGCGTAAAATAGCATTTGGGTTCCCCGCAATATATGCGTCAAAGTAAAGACATCGTAACTTATGGATTTCCCAATGTGATATCCCCATCTTTCGAACGAAAGCCTTTTATAAACCAAGGCATTCTTGGAACGTTCTTCGAATGTCTTACAAACTGATCTTGCCTTAAATAGTTGTGCCGAAAATTCTGACCGACTCTAGACAAGATTTCATCAATCATGTCTCCGGGTAGGTCTCTTAAAATATTGGGTTGTCTATCCATTTTGTGTTTTTATACTGTAAAATAGACAAGAGTTAGATTCATAAAAAAATACTTATTAATACAAGAAATTTTTACATATATCATAAAGCATAAGCACACTATATTACATATATTACACCACACGAATACAACTATCTTATTCCGACTCGCTTGTTTCTTCTTCTTCGGTTTTGGTTCGTTTTGCCAAGTTTCTAGGGATATATGATGTTCCCCTAATACGAGCCGTCGTTTTCCACATTGGTTTAGAAAAACCTGGTGGTTTAGAGGTTCCCGGGTCATTGTTACAACTTAAGGACTTCGGGGGTTGACGATACATATAAAGTTCATCGGGGTTGGAATTAGATTTCTCTATTTTTATGCCCTTTCCCTTATTATTTTCTTTTGCCTTTTTAAATTCAGTTGGGGTAATTTCTATAACATCATCGGAATTCTCGTCGGAATCCGATTCATCGGAGAATTGATAATCCTCCCAATATTTTGCTTCCGTGGCGGAAACACCATTGACCATAATTAACCTTGGTCGGTTGGTTGAGGATTTTCTTTTACTTAACCGTTTTATTATTTCCCCCACCGGTTCTATTTCTTCATCCGGTTCCGATTCTTCTTCCGGTTCCGATTCTTCTTCCGGTTCTGACTCTTCCTCCGGTTCCTCTTCGGGAACTTGTAAATCAGTCCATGAATCATTCCAATTTATATTTGACTCTTCATTATTATTAGGTGAGTCAATGGGACTTGTTCTAGAGGTAGACATCTATCACATAATATCAAACGCGTTAAGAGATTAATATATCACATAATATTCACATGTTAAAAATATACAGTTTCCAACAAAATTTGTTAAGCAATCATTTTTCAAGTAAACACGGTCGAAGTCCAGACTCACTAATGCATCCTAACAAACTCGATAAGACACACTAATGCAAAATTCTGGTTCTCTAAGACCAACTCTCGGATACCAACTGAAATGTCCCGTTCTTATTGATTAAAAACGTTCCATATTAATTGATTTCGTTGCGAGGTTTTGACCTCTATATGAGACGTTTTTCAAAGACTGCATTCATTTTTAAAACAAACCATAACCTTTATTTCATCAATAAAGGTTTAAAAAGCTTTACGTAGATTATCAAATAATGATAATCTAAAATATCCTGTTTACACACGACCATTACATAATGTTTTACAATACAAATATGTTACAACAAAATAAGTTTCTTGAATGCAGTTTTTACACAATATCATACAAGCATGGACTCCAAATCTCGTCCTTATTTAAGTATGCAATAGCGGAAGCTCTTAATAATCACCTGAGAATAAACATGCTTAAAACATCAACAAAAATGTTGGTGAGTTATAGGTTTAACCTATATATATCAAATCATAATAATAGACCACAAGATTTCATATTTCAATACACATCCCATACATAGAGATAAAAATCATTCATATGGTGAACACCTGGTAACCGACATTAACAAGATGCATATATAAGAATATCCCCATCATTCCGGGACACCCTTCCGATATGATATAAATTTCGAAGTACTAAAGCATCCGGTACTTTGGATGGGGTTTGTTAGGCCCAATAGATCTATCTTTAGGATTCGCGTCAATTAGGGTGTCTGTTCCCTAATTCTTAGATTACCAGACTTAATAAAAAGGGGCATATTCGATTTCGATAATTCAACCATAGAATGTAGTTTCACGTACTTGTGTCTATTTTGTAAATCATTTATAAAACCTGCATGTATTCTCATCCCAAAAATATTAGATTTTAAAAGTGGGACTATAACTCACTTTCACAGATTTTTACTTCGTCGGGAAGTAAGACTTGGCCACTGGTTGATTCACGAACCTATAACAATATATACATATATATCAAAGTATGTTCAAAATATATTTACAACACTTTTAATATATTTTGATGTTTTAAGTTTATTAAGTCAGCTGTCCTCGTTAGTAACCTACAACTAGTTGTCCACAGTTAGATGTACAGAAATAAATCGATAACTATTAACTTGAATCAATCCACGACCCAGTGTATACGTATCTTAATATTGATCACAACTCAAACTATATATATTTTGGAATCAACCTCAACCCTGTATAGCTAACTCCAACATTCACATATAGAGTGTCTATGGTTGTTCCGAAATATATATAGATGTGTCGACATGATAGGTCAAAACATTATATACGTGTCTATGGTATCTCAAGATTACATAATATACAATACAAGTTGATTAAGTTATGGTTGGAATAGATTTGTTACCAATTTTCACGTAGCTAAAATGAGAAAAATTATCCAATCTTGTTTTACCCATAACTTCTTCATTTTAAATCCATTTTGAGTGAATAAAATTGCTATGGTTTCATATTGAACTCTATTTTATGAATCTAAACAGAAAAAGTATAGGTTTATTGTCAGAAAAATAAGTTATAAGTCGTTTTTGTAAAGGTAGTCATTTCAGTCGAAAGAACGACGTCTAGATGACCATTTTAGAAAACATACTTCCACTTTGAGTTTAACCATAATTTTTGGATATAGTTTCATGTTCATAATAAAAATCATTTTCTCAGAATAACAACTATTAAATCAAAGTTTATCATAGTTGTTAATTAACTAACCCAAAACAGCCCGCGGTGTTACTACGACGGCGTAAATCCAGTTTTACGGTGTTTTTCGTGTTTCCAAGTTTTAAATCATTAAGTTAACATATCATATAGATATAGAACATGTGTTTAGTTGATTTTAAAAGTCAAGTTAGAAGGATTAACTTTTGTTTGCGAACAAGTTTAGAATTAACTAAACTATGTTCTAGTGATTACAAGTTTAAACCTTCGAATAAGATAGCTTTATATGTATGAATCGAATGATGTTATGACCATCATTACTACCTTAAGTTCCTTGGATAAACCTACTGGAAAAGATAAAAATGGATCTAGCTTCAACGGATCCTTGGATGGCTCGAAGTTCTTGAAGCAGAATCATGACACGAAAACAAGTTCAAGTAAGATCATCACTTGAAATAAGATTGTTATAGTTATAGAAATTGAACCAAAATTTGAATATGATTATTACCTTGTATTAGAATGATAACCTACTGTAAGAGACAAAGATTTCTTGAGGTTGGATGATCACCTTACAAGATTGGAAGTGAGCTAGCAAACTTGAAAGTGTTCTTGATTTTATGTAACTAGAACTTGTAGAATTTATGAAGAACACTTAGAACTTGAAGATAGAACTTAAGAGAGATCAATTAGATGAAGAAAATTGAAGAATGAAAGTGTTTGTAGGTGTTTTTGGTCGTTGGTGTATGGATTAGATATAAAGGATATGTAATTTTGTTTTCATGTAAATAAGTCATGAATGATTACTCATATTTTTGTAATTTTATGAGATATTTCATGCTAGTTGCCAAATGATGGTTTCCACATGTGTTAGGTGACTCACATGGGCTTCTAAGAGCTGATCATTGGAGTGTATATACCAATAGTACATACATCTAAAAGCTGTGTATTGTACGAGTACGAATACGGGTGCATACGAGTAGAATTGTTGATGAAACTGAATGAGGATGTAATTGTAAGCATTTTTGTTAAGTAGAAGTATTTTGATAAGTGTATTGAAGTCTTTCAAAAGTGTATAAATATATATTAAAACACTACATGTATATACATTTTAACTGAGTCGTTAAGTCATCGTTAGTCGTTACATGTAAGTGTTGTTTTGAAACCTTTAGGTTAACGATCTTGTTAAATGTTGTTAACCCAATGTTTATAATATCAAATGAGATTTTAAATTATTATATTATCATGATATTATCATGTATGAATATCTCTTAATATGATATATATACATTAAATGTCTTTACAACGATAATCGTTACATATATGTCTTGTTTAAAAATCATTAAGTTAGTAGTCTTGTTTTTACATATGTAGTTCATTGTTAATATACTTAATGATATGTTTACTTATCACAGTATCATGTTAACTATATATATATCCATATATATATGTCATCATATAGTTTTTATAAGTTTTAACGTTCGTGAATCACCGGTCAACTTGGGTGGTCAATTGTCTATATGAAACATATTTCAATTAATCAAGTCTTAACAAGTTTGATTGCTTAACATGTTGGAAACATTTAATCATGTAAATATCAATCTCAATTAATATATATAAACATGGAAAAGTTCGGGTCACTACATTATGCTCTCGTTGCCTTTCTTCTTGGTAGATATGATTGTGAAGCGTATTGATAAAGTCTTGAATGCGTTCTTCTAGGATTTCAACATCATTGTCTTCTCTTTGGAGATAGAGGTTGTATTCCTCTTAGATAGCCATAATCCGTTCTGTTAAGCGTAGCGTGAAATCAATTGTTGATTTACGGATGGCTTCGAGAATATCTTCAATTTCATCAGTATCATTGATGAAGGTTAACATGTCTGTGTGTGTAGATATGACCGAAATTCGATCGGAAGAAGAGTCTAATTCCCCTTGATCTGGTTCGGTTGGAGAGTGTGAGTTATCCATAATGTCTTCATGTTGCTCTTCCTCGTCAACATCGGTATAGTGTTCTTCTGAGGATGCATTTGATGAACGGGTTTCTTCAATATTCTGATTCTCCACTTTAACACTTGCAGGGTCAATTTCTATATCCTTAACCTTAACCTTGCCAGTCTTCTTCTTGAAACGAATGATTAAACTGTGATCTTCCGTCTCAAGCCTCATTAATTCTTCGTGACACTTAACGCTTAGAGAGGGTATTATCGCAGTTTCTTTTAAGTCTTCCATTTCCTCTTCCTCTTTAGATTCCTCCTCTTCCTCTATTTCTTCGCTGTGATCCTCTTCTTCCATTTCTGGGTTGTCTACAGACTGTGATTCGACACCCATCTCGAGATTATTGGCTGGTGGTGAAGACTCGTCATCGGAAGTGATCCATCTGGTGGAAATAGCAAACATCTCTGCCTCTCCAGAAAGATCGATTGGTCAGTCAATTTTGAAGGTAACGCTCTCCCCATGTGATCGCAAGATCGAGGTTTGATTGTACACATCAATGACAGTCCCAGCCGTATTCATGAAAGGTCTTCCTAACACTACTAGTATGTGTAGATCTTCCTTAATATCCATTACTATGAAATCTGTAGGATACAAGAAATTGTCAACTTTTACCAAGACGTTCTCAACTATGCCCTTAGGATATCGAATTATGTGATCGGGAAGTTGGATTATCATTTTAGTTGGCGATAAGTTTCCTAACTCTAATCTCTTATAGATAGAGTAGGGGATTAGGTTGATACTTGCTCCTAAATCTGCTAGCGCATGAATTGTTCCAGATTGGTAGACTGAACATGGGAAAATAAATCGGCCCGTATCTCCTAGCTTTGGTGGTAGAGAGTTTCTGTGTAATGCAGAGCATTCTTCACTCAGGGGAATTTTGTTAGAATCTGGTATCCTCTCCTTTGTAGAGAGAAGCCTTCGGATGTATCTCTTCTGGTTGGGAACTTTGGACATAGTGTCCAGGAATCTCCCATCAAGTTTGAAGGAATCAAGCTTGAATGGTTCCTCCTGTAGCCTTCCAGGATAGGTTACATGAACTGGAGTTACAGGGGTCAACTTCTGAGTATATGTTGATTTGTTCTTGAGCCTAGCTGACCTTCTTCGTGGTTCTTCCTCTGGGACCACGAAATCCATTTGCTTCGCTTCCTCTTTGTGGGGATTTTGGATAGTATTACTGGGTAACCTTCCCTAGGGTCGGGTTTCAAGGCGTTGTGATAACTGTCCGAGCTGCGTATCCAGGCTTTTGAACAGAGCCAATTGATTTCTCATTAGTATCTCCGTCTGATCTTGTCTGGCTGCAGTTCTCTGATATAGCTGTTGTTGTCCTTGAATGAACTGAGTCAACTGATCATCAGCTCTGAGAGTGGGGTTAGTTGCTTTTGAAATCTGGGTGGTAGGGGAATTTTCCTCGACTGGTGGACCAGTGAGTGGAAGTGGTTGATTGTAGATCAATTGAGATTGTTGGGCTGGATAAGGTGGGTAGTGATAGCGAAAAGGCTGGTTGCTTCGTTGAAATTGATTAACCCTAGGTTGTTGATTGAATCCGGGATTTGGTGGACGAGTTGGGTATTGAACGTAACAGACTGAACCGTCAGGGTTTTCGTACTCAACTTGATATTCTTCAGTGGGTTGCGGGTTGGTATAATTAACACAAGCCTGAGCTTGGTTGACATGCTGCGACTGCGTCTTCAATTCTCCGAGTTGTTTAACAAGAGATTCCATCTTATCCTTGAGGGATTTGATGGCCTCCGTTTGATTGTTAATTGCAGAGAGTGGGCCAGATGATGAATTTGTTTCACCACTGCTCCAGTCATGATGATGCATTGTCATATTCTCGAGCAATTCCCTTGCTTCGTCTGCGGTTTGGTTCATCAGATTTCCTTGAGATGCTGCATCGATCCTCATCCTATGATTTACCGTAAGACCATTGTAGAATATACAGATTTGAGCTGACCGTTCTAGCTGGTGATTAGGGAATTTCTTCAGCAAGGTTTTGAATCAATCCCATGCAGTGTAAAGAGATTCATCATAACTTTTTGAAGTTAATGATGTCATTCTTTAGTTTGGTTTGTTTAGAAGGAGGGAAATATTTGGTTAGGAATTTAGTAGCCATCTCCGTCCATGACGTGATGGAATCTTTTCCAGTCCTTCGAACCATGTTTAAACATGATGAGTGAGAGAATAGGGAAACAAGTATAGCCGGACTATATCTTGTCCTATCCCTGGCTGTTTGTAGGAGTTTGAAAGAGATATGAATTTATCAAGGTGAGAATTAGGATCGTCATTCGGTAATCCATGAAACTGACAGCTCTTTTGGATGAGCTGGATGATGTGATGTTTTATCTCGAACGAGTGTCCATGAATCTCTGGAAATCTGATTGGTCCTCCTCGACCTTCAATCGAGGGTTTTGTATTTTCTGCTAAAGTAACGCGTAACGCCATTTGATTTCTTATTCATGCTTCCTTGCGTGCTTTAGAGATTATTGCGTCTGGATCAGGTATGAATAACAATGGCCCTGGTCTAGATCGGGTTTGGGTCATACACTGGGTATGCCTTTTGTTTTTAATTTTAAGCAGATAAACTAGATTTCTAAAGTAATCTAAGGTAATCTAAGGTAGTCTAAGGTAATCTTAATAGTCTAATTTAAAGTAATCTAATTTAACTAACTATCCTAAGGTTGAATATGTTTTTGGTTCTGGCTACTGATTCCCTGGTATCTCGATAATAGAGCTCCGCACAAACTATTCAACAAACCAAGTGGCCAGGCCAACTACGGAGTGGCAGGATCCTTTTGGTCCCAATATAATTGGAGACTGTTCGGAAAATCCAACAACCAAGTCCGTGTATAATTATCTTTCTTAGACACCACTAAATGCTTGTGAATAAGTTTGATAGAGAGCAGTATTGTCTGATACCAGTTCCCCGGCAGTCGCGCCAAAAACTAGCTTCCCTCTTGATATGGCAGAAACAGACGGTTTTATTTGTGCGGTGTCGTTAGGTCGCAATACGTCAGAATCAACCACCAAGAGGGGGGGGGGGTACTGTTTTAAATTTATATTTAGTGGGGCCTAAATCGTACTACTCCTTAGTATGTGTAAGGGAAGTATGACCTAGAGTCGTATTTTTGAGATATCAATAGAATCGAAACTATATTAAAGCCTAAGATAGTTATGAAGGAGTAGTGGTTACTTAATTTTGGGATTTTTTAATTTATAAGATAGATAAAGTAAATGCGATAAAATTAATAATTCATATAAGGTTAAAGTAAGTGCATACTATGATTTCATTAGTTATTCTACCGAGATTATAGAATGCTGGCTCTTGAATAGGCAGAGGTCTTGTATTCAATACACTGGTCCTAAACGCCCCTGTCGTAAGACATATCACTAGGTAATGCAGTAGGCTTGAAGATTCTGAATAGACAACAACGTCCCTTACCCCCGACGCCCGTGCAATCTGACTACAGGCATACACGTTCAGACGGCTCATCCAATTGAGCGACTCGGTTGGGTGACGTATTAACATTCAACAAAGGTCTAAAGTTTATTAAGCATAGTAGAATACATGGTTTACCATATCCGAGAGACGTGATGTGTTTCAATGCTTTTGTTAATGATTGGTTATAAAAGATAGTTAGGCCCTTAAAAAGAGTTCAACCAAAAAGAACACCATGGCCAAGTCAAGTTGACTTCCATGAACACGTTCGGTCATTCTAACGGTCCAATCCTTTATGTGTCTAAACAAACAGTTCCTTAATTAACTAAGAATCCCTCAAGCAGGGTGCAATGTTTGAGACCACGTTATGGTGCAGTGTACTAATCAACACTGACCGGGTTCCATGGTCTTACTTAGCAGAGGTACAGCTTACAACAACTGTTGTGCTTCAGCATGCACGTACAAAGTTTATATGCTTGGTGACTACACTAGCATGGTCTGGGACCTACAATGTACTAAGGGTCTAGTCAGATGTTTCACTACGAAAGAGTCCTACGTCGGAATACAAAGTGCGATAGACTTACTACAACCGGTGTGCCTCAGTCGATCTTACGTTGTATCCGAAAGACTTCTCTTACCAAGGGGTGACAAAGATAGTATACTCTGAATCAGGGTTCGCGACTTCCCAATAACAGAGCCAATAACTACGTTCTATTAGTTGGAAAAGCGATTGAGTTTAAAGCATAATCGAAAAGCATTTCGACAACATACACAAACCATAACATTATTTCGGCATTATAGCTGTTTACAGCATAGCATACACTAAAGATAACTACTAGCTAATCATGGAAACAATATCACAGAGCATAATGATAGAAGACATTATATAAAGATAAAGGATAGAAGTACCAGTAGATTAAACGAGTTCCGAATACAAAAGTGACAACTTCAAACTCAGACCACTCCTAATACAATCTTTGGCGCTCTTCTTCGGGTAATAGGTTTACCTCACAGAGTCGAAGACCTTGAAAGTATGACTAATATTGTACAAGAGAGAGAAAGAAGTGAATTGAAGTATGTGTTGGAATGAATGACAAAGACCCTTTAAATAAGCTAGGATTTTTCCTACAAACGGCTGGCAGGCCGTTTGGCAGGCCATTTGGCAGGCCGTTTGCAGGGGCTATTTGCCAAGGCAAGCTGTTTGCAGGGTCTGTTTGTCTTGGTCGTTTGGCAGATCGTTTTTGAGCCAGGCAGGCCATTTGGTTTGCCTGGTTCCCTGGATCGTAATTCTTGTCTTTCACCGTTTTCGCTCTAGAATCTTCGTTTTAGCTCCGATTCTCTTGATTCTTTGAGCACCGTCTTCGTAATTACTTGTTCTTCAATTTTAACTGACAAAGTGGGTATTTTTCCAACAAAGTTCGAATCTTTCTTGTTTTTGGCTTTTAATACCGGGGTGAAAACGTGACTTTTTAGCCGATATCAATGCCTCTCGGGAACTCCGGCTATACCGAGTTCATAGAATCTTCTGATACAGTATAACCAGGAGTCTTAATCCTATGAAGTAGCTAAGTTCATATAAGTGGACAAGTCCTAATCACAACCTAGGTTGGTCAATGCTTAAGATGCTAGCATACAAATCTATAAGACTCACCAGTTCTGCATAACAGTAGTAACCGTACTAAATTAACATAATTATGCTAACCCAAACTTCTATCATGGCAACATATAGATTAATTAAGCTAACATGGTAATATCGGAACATATTATTAAACATAAAAAGTTGGAAAACATGTTTAATACAAAAGACAAGCGTTTTGGATAAAAACCTGAAAAGGCTGAAGAAATCTGCCCGAGATCGCAAGGACTCGCCGGGATATCCTCTGGGATATCCTCCGGAAAATAAAAGCTAAGCTAGCTACTACTAAAAACTAACTAAAACTTGAAAATATAAAATGAATTTGTAAATTGAGTGTGTGTTGAAATGGATGGAGAGAGCCCTTTAAGTAGACTTGATTTTTGTCTGCAAAAGGCTGGCAGGCCTTTTGACTTAGGCGTGTTGCCAGCCGTTTGCAAGCCAGGCAATCCATTTAGCAAGCTATTTGGTAGGCCATTTGGCTTGCCTGGTCAGCTGAAATTCACTGGATCGTAACATGATTTCTTGTCTTTCACCGTTTTCGCTCTAGAATCTTCGTTTTAGCTCCGTTTTACTTGATTCTTTTTGCATAACCTTTGTAATTATTTAATCTACAAAACCAACTGAAAAAGTGATAATTTTTCCAGCAAAGTTTGAAACTTTATTGATTTAGGGCTTAATAACGGGGGTAAAAACGTGAATTTTTGGCCGATATCAAATACCCCACACTTAGCTTTGCTTGTCCTCAAGCAAAAAGCGGGAATATAAGTTTCTTTCTAATAGATTCTCCCTAGCCAACTGATGGATCCTTTTATTATGCCTTCATTAGAAGTCGTCACATCTTTCGAAAGTATTAGAAAAAGTTTCGAACTTCGATGATTTTGGTCTCTAGATTTCAATCGCGTCCATGGTGAAAAAAGTGTACTTTCCAACTCTAAGATGTAGAGTATACATGACCAGGCTCCTCACTAGCAGATCACTCATGTCACTCAAGTGTTTAGGGTGCCATAATCTAATTGTATTGTCGCTCAGAAGCCAGTCGTGTAACAGTTCTCATCATAGGTATAACAACCCTCACTTTTCCATTCTGAATTTACCAAATTGTCCTTAGGTTTTCATTGTCATATTTTGTGTATTATCATTAGGGTTGTTATTCAGATATAATAATTGCCCGAGTAATTAAACGCTCTGTAAATTAATGCTTGTAATTAATAACCTGAAACCTCAACCTCAGATATTAATTAAAACCCTAATCTTGCAAACCCTAACCCAAATACTAAATTAATAATATAAACTATATGTATTAAATAAATTATGACATTATATAAATTAAACTATTAGGAACTAAGTAAAAATTTATAAAAAGACATGGACTAATTAATAAATGAATAAATAAAATATACTTTAAATAAATGTAACTTTAATAATAATAATAATAACTATATAAAAAAATATAATATAACCTATAAACCTAACTATATAGTAACACTTTAATTACACTAAGTATATTACCACATATATATATAATTAATAAGTACATTAATAATTTGTTATGTGTATACACCTATAAGGTGAAGGTTATAATTAAAGATAACGTGCAAAGACTACAAACATCACCGCTACATGTGGCCTAGGGTGATCCTTGTTGCCTTATGGGAACCGCTTGTGGATTTCGAATGTCATGACTTAGTTTCTGGTCAAGAATCCTGAGCGCCCGGTACCAACAAATCATTCGAGTGACTTGCATGATAGCAACAAAGTTTGGTCGAGATTGTACAATATCTTTGTTTAGAATTATAACCCGAACTTCTTAAACTAGAAGCTTACTATAACTGGAAGCTTTCCATAAATAGTAGGTTTCCAAAAATAGAAACTTTTGAGAATAGGAACTTTTCTCGAAAACCGTCACTGTTAATATAGTTTGATATATTAATAAACTAACTTTATGTCTGTTAGACATTAACTAATCAAAGGTTATATCTCTAGGTTGAGATCTCCGATTACATACTCCGTTCATACTTCCTTGCATGGATTAACTTACTTGCTACTAAGGTAAACTTCATAGCCCCATTTTTACTATTTATTAACTCTTTTACAACTTTTGGGGTGAGACACATGCTTACTTTTAAATGATTTACAATTTAGACACAAGTGCCTAAACTTTTTGATATGCAACTTCGTGAGACTATTGTTACCTTGTATTGATTATATCTTTACATGCAAATCCCCGCCGTAATATCTTTAATTGCTGGAATTGAAATTTTGCAAGCTTAATTATTGTGAGTAGGTCTATTGAGAGTGACGTCTCTACCCATTGGAGTGATCATCAAGGGGGTACATAATAATGATTACCGACACCCGTACAGTGTCAGGGGTTAATGTTTAGTTCGATATTATAACTCATGGCATATTGAATATATTGATGTTTTGAACTAAATCTTGTGGTCTAAAACTTATTATGATTGTTAAACCTATGATGTTCACTCAACCATTGTGTTGACATTTTAAGCATGTTTGTCTCAGGTGAAGATTAGCTCGTGTGATTCCCTATGATGCTTAGTTAGCTGTTGCATTGGAGTCTACATATTAGACTTATCATTTGTTATTTACATATGAATTTCATTATGTAAAACATTATTATGTTTCTACTGCAAATTCAAACTTTGTTATAAAACGTCTCATTTAGAGTCGTTCTCATTTATACATACTTGTGTTGTGATATTGTGAAGTCATATTTTCCCGGCCCTATTTGGAGGGTATGACAATAGGCTTGGTAAAGCATCGATATCTCCACCGGTTAAGTAAGGACGGCACTGATCTTCTTCCTAGGCATTCTTTCAAGAGGAAGACGGGTTGTAGGGTTTGGTTGGGAAATTTTTATGGAATGGTGAAAGGTATCCAGATCTTTTGGTTGAGAGAGAGAGTTGATCGATTTTGATTCTTCAGAGTATCCTTTTTTTGGATAGAGAATGGCTTGGGTTCCGTAAAAAGTTTCTTCCGAAGTTGTGGATTTTGCTAAGACTTTGTCTAGAATTTTCTTTCGCTCTTCCGGTAATTCTTCTTTGGGGCAACTTCTCGGGTTTTTCTTTACCTTTATTCTAGAGACTTTGCTCTTTTTTTCCTTTTTTTAGCATACCCTTTCTTCATAACTTTTGTCTTTCGTTCCTGGTGCCCAGAGAGGAAGTGATAATCCACTGAAAATAGGTCTTTGACCTATCAAAAACAATCAGGGGTTCGGAATCTTTTAACAAGTGATTTTGAAGCGAAGTTAATAGATCTATCTCTTCACTATTCTCTGGATCTTTTAATAAGTGGAAAGGGGAATGAAGGTGAATGGGTAATGTATTTTTTTGGGAGTGAATTTGGGGTGAATATTTCTGATTCGTCAACTCTTTATGTGAGTTGGTCGGTTTACATTGCGTGGAGTGAAAATGGAAACGGATGACTTTTTATCTTCTCTATTCAGAATGATTTCGGAAGGAGTATCGCACCTGCACCACGAATGGCGCTTACTAACCATTGGCCTTGAAACGTATGTCAAAACTAAGTTCTAACTTAAACCATACACCGGCACGCTCATCAACTGAATTGAGAAAGTACTGTAGATTTAATGGGTCGTACAGATACTTTGGGTCCAAGAGTCCTCACTTTTTGGGAGTAGGGGTCGTGTTTAGTCACGCGTAGCCTTTTTACATATTTTCTTGAAAGAAATCTTTTGACACAAAACATGAGTTTCAGCTTAATCGTTCCGTTCTAGTGAATGTTCCGAAAACCAATTTCTAGCAATTTTATAGAATCTTTTGGGCTAAACAAGGTAAGAATTATTTGAAATTACCCAATATTCATTCTTATTACTTTTAGACAAAAGAATTTTTCAAAACTTGGCTTTTTACGGTTACTAATCCTTTGAACCTTTACCCAATACCCCACACTTAGAAGAACATTGTCCCTAATGTTCTCTGAAAAAGAATATTTTATATATAAATTAAGGACAGTATCTTCTAAAATTTCTAAGTTGGTTGCTGGGGTGACCCCACACTTAGAGATTTTAGTGCGTGATAATTGAAATAGGTTTGCGGAAGGATTACTTCCCTATGGTCATGTTACTTTCCTAGTGCTGGGCCTTCCTATGGTCAAGCACCTAATTGCTAGAAAAGACCAGTCTCTTTTGATAAAGTTTCTACATGAAGAACAAAAAGAGAAAGACGGCATTTCCACTATATATAACTTTTTAATACAATGCTTCAAAAAGATAAAACTAAAAGTAAATAAAGTAAAGTAGTCTACGGAATACTATCCTGGCTAATGTGTTGAGCGGTGTCTGCGAAGTATCCATGAAGTCCGAAGGGATCATCATCATACTCTAGTCTCGGAAAATACTCAAGTGGCTGTCCTACGTCCAACTCAGGGCCTAGTAGTGAATCTAGACAAAGGTCTGATGGCAACTCCAGGTGTGACAGGCTCGGGAAAGGATCCTCATCAGGGATGTTCTCGGTAATCTCAAAGACCTGGGCCGTGGGCGGCTCAACTGATATGCGGACTGTGACTAGGTGACAACCTTCAGGTAGCTCAGGGACTGGGATTGCCTCGGTGACTGGAGCAGGCAAAACGGCTAAGATAGGCGGGGTGATGGGAGCGGGAGTAGCATGTGCTAGGATGGCAGATGAAGTGATCGAGTGAACTTAGATCGGTGTGGAACGCCTGAGGGTTTCTTGTCATGTTGGCTAAACACGACGTGCTATCCTGAATGACGATGGGCCCAGAGTACTACGTGGCATCCCCTCGTGCTGAAGGTATGCTCTAAGAGCTCATGCAACATCTGGGTCATTCAAGGTGGCTCCATAGTGTATCACTGTCTGTGGCTCATATGTCTCTAGTGGCTGTGTATACTCAGCAGGTCTCGAGGATAAACGTCTAGAGCATCGCACAGGAGGGGCTGGGTGTGATGTACTCATATCCTCCTTAACACTCTCCAATATCAATCGCCTTGAGCCTAAATGCCTTGTTAATGGCCTATTCTGATCAGCGCTGCTTTTCGATGAGTAAATTCTCGGAGTCCTCCTCATGCGAACTGGGATGTAAACTAAAGCTCCTGAACTTGACATTCTGCCTGAACACATTCAACAAACTCGTAAGTACTAAGCGCAAGTATGGCACTTAGTTGTTAGTGCACAGAGATAATATTTTTGTGAACTGAAAAAAAAAGGATAATCAAGGGGTGCCTCCCAGGAGCGCTTTGTTTATCAAGTCGTTAGAGCTCGACATTTTCTGCCAGACCTTCAGAATGGATCAAAGGAGAAGAGGTGCTCCCCCTTATCGTGGTCTTCTAGATAAACTTTTAACCGGTGGCCGTTGACTTTGAAGTTGCCAGTGGGTCCTTCTAGTTACATGGCTCCGTGTGGAAAAGCATGTATAACTTTATATGGCCCACTCCATCTTAATCTTAATTTTCCAGTGAACTTCTTGAATCGAGAATTAAAGAACAGAACTTTATCTCCAGGAGTGAATTTTGTGTGTATCAGTTTTGCATCGTGTGTCAGCTTCGTCCGTTCCTTGTAGATGAAAGGACCCGTTCATATACATTATAAACGATTCACAATAGTTGATTATATTGCGAGATATTTGACCTCTATATGATACATTTTACAAACATTGCATTCGTTTTTAAAAGACAATCTTTCTTTACATCAAAAATTGAGAGGCATGCATACCATTTCATAATATCCACTATCCAACTATAAATTGATTTAATAATAATCTTTGATGAACTCAATGACTCGAATGAAACGTTCTTCGAAATATGCTATGAAAGACTCCAAGTAATATCTTTAAAATGAGCAAATGCACAGCGGAAGATTTCTTTAACACCTGAGAATAAACATGCTTTAAAGTGTCAACCAAAAGGTTGGTGAGTTCATTAGTTTATCATAATCATTTATTTTCATCATTTTAATAGACCACAAGAATTTCATTTCCAGTTCTCATAAATATACGTCCCATGCATAGAGACAAAAATAATCATTCATATGGTGAACACCTGGTAACCGACATTAACTAGATACATATAAGAATATCCCCTATCATTCCGGGATCCTCCTTCGGACATGATATAAATTTCGAAGTACTAAAGCATCCGGTACTTTGGATGGGGTTTGTTAGGCCCAATAGATCTATCTTTAGGATTCGCGTCAATTAAGGTGTCTGTTCCCTAATTATTAGATTACCAGACTTTAATAAAAAGGGGCATATTCGATTTCGATAATTCAACCATAGAATGTAGTTTCAATTACTTGTGTCTATTTCGTCAAACATTTATAAAAGTGCATGTATTCTCAGTTCCAAAAATATAAAGGGTAAAAAGGCAAATGAAACTCACCATACTGTATTTCGTAGTAAAAATACATATAACGTCATTGAACAAGTGCAAGGTTGGCCTCGGATTCACGAACCTAAATTAATTATATATATTTATGTGTTGGTCAATATTTGTCTAACAAATTAGGTCAAGTCATAGTGTACCACAATCCTAATGCTCGAGACTAATATGCAAAAGTCAACAAAAGTAAATTTTACTCAAAATAATTTCCAAAAATTTATACATGATTAATATATAGTTTAAATATCGTCGTTTTATATTTTTAAATATTTTTAAAAGATTTATTAGAGTAAATAATATAATTTATTTATTAATAAATAAAATTTTATATTATATTTATATAATAAAATATACTTTTATATATATTAAGTAATAAAATTTATAGGGTTCATTTAATATTATAAAGATAATATGATACGTATTATTAAAGTAAGTTATTATTGATAAGGCTAAAAAGGAACATATATTTCATAGCAATATCCCTTCTAAATAATAGGTTTTCATATGTAATTGTATTATATTTTCATTGTAATTGTTTAAATAAATAAGTGCGAAGACAAAAGGCGAAAACGAAGATTTGAAGACACAAACGTCCAAAAAGCTCAAATGTACAAGATACAATCCAAGTGGTTCAAATTATTGATGAGAAACGTCTAAAAATGACAAGAGTACAAGTTACAAAACGCAAAGTACAAGATATTAAATTGAACGCAAGGACGTTCGAAAATTCGGAACCGAGACATGAACCAACTTTCAACGCTCGACGCAACGGAGCTAAAATTACAAGTTAACTATGCTCAAGAATATAATATAATATTTAAATAATTCATAATAAGAATAATAATAAATAATAAAAAGTTGTTTATTGAGCATAGTTAAGGGGTCATAAGTGAAAATTTCAATTCAATATTTGCCTATAAAAGGCAATTCATTTGATCGATTTATGTACACCTTTCTTCATATTTCTTTCTCTCTTCTGTAATATGTAATATATATTTATATTATAATTTTAATATAAGTTAATTTTAATAATAAAGTTATGGTTTAGTTGGGTTATTGTAAGAAATATTTTACGGGTTTTAAGTCGAAATTCTGTCCGTGCAACGCTACGCGATTAATAATCACTGTAAGTTATGTTCTTCCTTTTTAAATTAATGTCTCGTAACTAAGTTATTATTATGCTTATTTAAGCCGAAGTAATCGTGATGTTTGACTAAATATTAAGACGGGGTTATTGGATTTTGTACCATAATTAAGGTTTGGGCAAAAGACCGACACTTGTGGAAATTGGACTATTGACTATTAATAGATGGGGGGTATTGTCTAATTGAGTGACAACTCATTGGAGTCTGTCGAACCTATCTTCAAATTAATTATCCTAATAATTAATAATGATTATGGTTGTCCTATTTAGTGACGTTCATATAGAATCTATTATAATCATTTAATTAATTATTCGGGTTGGGTAATTGATTATTCAAACTGATCAAGTGGGTAAATTAATATTCATATCTAATCAAAACATGGGTAGATTACATACAGTGATAACTGATGTAATTGTTGACAGAAGTGATAACTGCGTCACAGTTTAAATCCTTAATTAGTTGGAATATTTGACTTCGGGTATAAGGGTAATTTGACGAGGACACTCGCACTTTATATTTATGACCGATGGACTATTATGGATAAAAACCAGATAGGTATCAAATAAACCATGACAAAGGACAATTAACCCGAGTAACAATTAATTAAAATCAAAACGTTAAACATCATGATTACGGAAGTTTAAATAAGCATAATCTTTTTATTTCATATTCTATCGAAATTTTATTTATTGTTATTTTATTTATCGTCATTTATATATTTTACGCACTTTAATTATTGTCATTTATCTTTACGCTTAAAAATATAAAATCGACAAACCGGTCATTAAACGGTAAAAAACCCCCTTTTATAATAATATTACTACTTTATTATATATATATATATATATATATATATATATATATATATATATATATATATATATATATATATATATATATATATATATATATACATACATATATATATATATATACATATATATATATATATATATATATATATATATGTTTATATAAATATAGTTTTATAAAAATATAGTACGTAATCACTAGCTCCCTGTGGAACGAACCGGACTTACTAAAAACTACACTACTCTACGATTACGTACACTGCCTATAGTGTTGTAGCAAGGTTTAGGTATATCCCATCCGTAAATTAATAAAACTTGTGTCATATTTTGTAGTATTTTATATTAAAAATAATACTATTTCGTACCATCACGACACAACATCAAGTTTTTGGCGGTGCTGCCGGGGAGCGCTAAAACGCTATATTTTAAATTTATATCTGTAAAAATATAGTTATAAAAAAAAGTAATTTCGGGGACACTTTTTGTGTTTTCACGGGGTATTTAAGTTTTTTTTTTTTTAGTTTTTGATTGATTAAAGATATTAATTTAAATATAATTATTTAATAAATATAATAATATAATAATATTGAAATAAAATATAAAAATATAATAATATTTTAGAATCAAATTTGATACGTAAAAGTTTTAAAAGTTTTAAAAAGTCGTATTTATTAAATATTTCAGGGGTATATTATGTAACTTATAATTAATAATTTCTATAATGTCGCTTTCATGTGAATAGTAAATTAATTAATTTCTTTCCTTTACTATTTTGAATCGTAAAAATTTTAAAAGTTTTAAAAAGTCATATTTATTAAATATTTCAGGGGTATATTATGTAACTTGCAATTAATAATTTCTATCATGTCGCTTTCATGTGAATAGTAAATTAATTAATTTCTTTTCATTTACTATTTATGAATAGTAAATGAGTTAAAAAAAAAGTTTTAAAAAAAAATAATAATAATAAAAAAATTATTAATTTCTTCATAAAAAAAATATTGTGTAAAAAAAATCTTTTTTTTAAAAGAAAATAAATTCGTTTTAAAAAAAAATTTGTAAAAAAATCGTTTTTTTTTTGAAAAAAATTTTTTTTTTAAAAAAAAGTTATAAAAAAAAATATATAAAAAAAAAAAATTTTTTTTAAAAATTTTAAAATCCTTAAAAAACGAAATAAAAAAAAGTTTTTTTTTTATTACCTTTAGATTTTTAGACTCTAGTTACAATTTTTAGTATTAAGTTTAGTTTTGCCATAGTTATTTTTATTTCTAGAATTTTTAGGTTTGCCGTAAAATCCCTTAAGTGCTTATTCCTTAGACTAAGATTTATGTGCTTTAGAATTTTGCGACGCCGTTTTTCGCGCTACTTTCTTATTTTTATTTTTCGACGCCTATTTTTCGACCTTTTTCGACGCGTTTTTTTTTCTTTCTTATTTCTCGCTATTCTAGTTTTAGGATAAGATTTTTATTCTACTTCTTATCTAAATTTCTTAAAATTACGAAAATTTAATTTAAGTGGTTAAATTGATAGACATCAAAATTTTCTGGTTCGTAGTAATAGTTGGATTTGTACGTGGACCGGGTTATTGGAGCCAAACAGTACACAATTATATTGAGACCAAACGAATCCTGCCCCTCTGCTGCATCTTTTGGCTATTCGAAACGTGGGCAAAATCAGAAAAGTCTATTAATTGGATAACTTATATAATTTTTCTTTCCTTTTAAAAACTAATAGGATATTCAGTGAATGCACCGAGTAAAACGTTCACCACCTTTCATACGTTCACCACCTATAACTCGATCAAGACATCTAGCCAATATTGTCGCCGTTGATTTTTCTTTAGAATCATCATCTAGTCGACCAAGAACTCCAACTCAAATTTCCGATAATCCATCTTTTGAACCCGACCTCACAATTGAGAATCCGGAGAATATTCAGGGACAATTCCAAGATCCAGAACCACTAATCATTCCTCCTGAACCACAAACCATTAAATCAGAATCTTCTAGTGATTCGTATTCAACTAATTCAATTATAGAAAATCTGGAACCTCTAAGTATGGAAGACCGAAGGAGAGCCACACGCACGGGCCAAGGTCACGCCATTATTAAGCCAGACATTAATGCGCCAGATTATGAAATCAAAGGACAAATCCTACACATGGTAACTAATCAGTGCCAATATAGTGGTGCACCGAAGGAAGATCCAAACGAACATCTTCGTACGTTTAATATGATCTGTACAATATTCAAAATCCGAGAAGTTGAGGATGAACAGATCTATCTCAAGTTGTTTCCCTGGACTTTAAAGGGAGAAGCCAAAGATTGGTTAGAATCGTTACCTGAAGGGGCGATTGACACATGGGATGTTTTAGTTGAGAAATTTCTTAAAAGATTCTTTCCGGCATCTAAAGCCGTGAGACTTCAAGGAGAAATTGTTACGTTCACACAAAAGTCAAATGAAACTCTATATGAGGCGTGGACAAGATTTGGAAAGTTGTTGAGAGGATGTCCTCAACACGGTTTAGACACTTATCAAATAGTACAAATATTCTACCAAGGTGTCAACGTTGCTACACGAAAAGACATCGACATAACAGCTGGTGGTTCCATTATGAAGAAAACCGCAACTGAAGCTTACAAAATTATTGATAACACAGCCTCCCACTCTCATGAGTGGCACCAAGAGAAAGATATATATCGTTCATCTAAAGCGGCTAGAGCCGATTATAGCCATAACTTTGATTCCGTTTCCGCAAAAATAGATGCTTTCGAGAGACGAATGGAAAAGATGAATAAACATATTCACGCAATACGAATCAGTTGTGAGCAATGCGGTGGACCACACTTAATGAAAGACTGTCACATTGAACAAACGATGGAACAACGTGAGAATGTTGTCTACATGAACCAAAGGCTGGAAAATAGTTATCAGAATAATTATCAACCGCCAAGGCCAAACTTCAATCGAAATCAAAACATTCTTTACAATCCAAAAGGAACCAACAATAACTCGTATAACCAACAAGGTCCGAATAACCAACCAACTCAAAACAACACTTTCAATCAACAAAGACCTGGCTTGTATAAACCACCACAACAAACCGAAGAGAAAAAGTGAAATTTGGAAGAAGTGGTATTTAAGCTAGTTGAATCTCAAACACAATTTATTGAAACTCAAACTCAAACAAATGAGAGGTTTGATCAGTCATTTAGAACTCAACAAGCTTCTATTTTGAATCTAGAAAAACAAGTAGGTACTCTTGTTAGATTGATGAGTGAAAGGAAACAAGGAAAGCTACCGAGTAATACTGAAGTAAATCCTCGGAATGAAAATGTTAATATAGTTTCAACAAATTCTGAAAAACCAGCATCAGAAGATGGGGAGGTTTTAGATGTAAGTAACAATGAAGAAGTTACACCACCACCACCACCTGAGTATGTAAAACAAGTGGTGACACCATACAAATCACCCATCCCGTTTCCAAGAAAAGGAGTTGAGTATGAGCAAGTGATAGGTAATAAATATTGTGATACTTCTGGAAAGAAGAAGAAGAAGAAGAATAAGAAAGTACAAGAAATAAAAACCGTAAAGATAAACCCGGTGAAGACAGTTCCACCAAATCCTCCACCTAGGGTAGGTGATCCAGGTGAATTTATTGTTCCTTGTCTACTTAGCAATTGTGTCATGTATGATGCACTAGCAGATTTAGGTTCAAGTGTGAGTGTTATGCCTCTTTCATTATATAAGAGATTAGGTGTAGGTGAGTTACCTCCAACGGATATGAGTGTTCGACTCCTTGATCAAACCATTAAGCACCCAGTTGGAATTGCTGACAACCTACCCGTTCAAGTAGGTAATTTAACCTTTCTAGTCGAATTCATTGTCATTGACATAGAAGAGGACTCAAACGTTCCTCTAATTTTAGGTCGACCATTCTTAGCGTCCACCGGGACGTTATTTGTTGTAAGAAAGGGTAGAATGACACTTAGTAATGATGAGAAATCGATCACCTTTATGATTCGAAAGTCTAAATATCTACAAACCAAAACCGTTGAACCGACAAAAACGATTGGTAAGAACCATGTTGTTTTACCAACTCCAACGGTAATGCTTAACAATAATAGAACGCCTAAGTGTGGGGAAAATGAAATAACACCTAATGATGACTTGATAATAAAGAACCCCATAGTTAATACGAAATTAAATGACCCCGTTATTAACAGTTCAATGAAGAAACTTTTTAAACGGGTTATTGATGCTAAAAGTAAGGGGAACTTTAAGTTATATAACCGGTTAGTATCCAATCTGTCGCCTAAAGAAAAGGCGAAGCTAGTTGAATTTGTGGATATTTCAGAAAAAGCTGGTCACTGGCTTAAAGCAAAAGTCACGGATATGCAAGTTGATTATGGTCCAAGAGAAATTGACGATGAAGTTAATCACAATTTCGACACCACATCTACCTAAGTGTGAGGAGATTCAAATATTCTAAAAAGAAAATGCTGTTTGGAGTTAGTTGTTCTGTTCTCGTGTAGTTCCGAGAATGGAATCCGATTGGTCTTTTCCACTAGCAGACACTAAAGAACTAGTTTTCTCCCCCCATTCTGAATTTTTTTGTTTTTTAGGTTTTATATGAAATTAATATGTTTTCTTTTTAAGTTTTGTATGAATTTAAAAACAAAAATTTACTTTATTTCATTAAGTTGAAAAAAATGATTTCTAAAATTCGTCGTGAGTTGAAGACGAGGTCGTTGAGCCGAAATTACTTTACCCGAGGGCGGGGCGAAAAATTTTGTCATCATTATTTTTAATTTTATTAATTTAAAGTATGCAAAAAAAAAACAAATATTTGATTTTATAAATTTTTGAACTTGGGGTAATATACCCAACTTTAAAAATATGTATATATGTTTGTATTTTATCATGTAAACAACAGGGTAAAACAAAGCACTTTCAAAGACTAACATTAAGTTCAGCAAAAGCTACTGATTTTGACGACAAGATGCAAAACAACAAATGTGATATAATAAATGAAGGAATGAACGATGAGGCGCGCCATCTATCATTCGATGAGCTTTGTAATTACAAACTGGGTATTTTTAATCACTTTCCTACACTAATCACCCTCATGAATTTATAATTATAGTCTGATTTCATGCAAATGAGGGCATTGCACGATCTCAAGTGTGGGGAAGGGTTATAAATTCTCTCGGGTTTATACTTGGCTTATTTTCTAAATATTATGAAAATTTTAAAATTTTTTAACTAAATGAATTCAAAATCATGTTTATACATATTTATGAACGATAAAACTAGGTGTTAATGCCGAAATTATTGTTACCTCGGAAAGGACATAAATTGAGAAACAACTAAAACGCTTGAATTTATTTATTAAGATATAAAAACACGCATGAAAAAAGCCAAGTGTGGGGAGAATGTACCAAGTTATTCAATTAAAAACTATCTATCACATGTTTTTGTAAAGTTATTGCAGGTGCTTTTACTTTGGACTAAATTAACTGGTTTACCCGATTTACTGTAAGAAAGATGGATCTACACGATGAATCAATTCCATCATTAAAAGGAAGTAAAGTCTTCCGAAAAAGAAACGCGCTTCTTGATTTAGGTCATGAAGTTGTCGTCCAGACCAGCTGTAGGTTGACGAAAAATCTAGAAAAGTCATCTCTAAAATCAGTAGGAAATCCACGGACCTCAGCATCAAACAGGGTCGCCATGTGGTCAGATTTATCCTAACCATGAGAAGGATTTATCTCGCACAATGGGGGGCACCGTGCAAATTAGCTTGATAAGACTAATGAATCAAATCCCCAGAAAGGATAATCTCCTTAAAGATCAAAAATCAGCTTTTAAGACTGATATTACTCAATCCTAGAGATTGACCTTAAAGTTTGAGAATTACAAACTCATGGAATTCAATGATATCTAAACTCGAGCTTGAACGAGAAAATATTTTGATCAAAAATAAAACCGATTTGTTTTCTGAAAACCCATTTTCAATGCGTTCATTACCATTGAACATAAAATCCTGAGAATTCATCAGAATTCATTAGGTCACCTGAACCAAATCGGGTGTCAACCGTAAGAAACGGTAGTTGCATAGCATGGTCGGAGACAGGACCTTGTGCCAGACCAAAAAATCATAGGATGATCTTTACTATTGCTCCTACAAAGGATAGTACTAGCATCCGACACGTTTTAAGACCATAATCATATGCATGTCATTAGACATTGCCTTAACAGTTTCTTGTTCATTGCTTTCCTTTACAACCGGACGGTAGTTTACCGAAAGGTAATATACGGAACAAGTAAAGTGGACGTGTTGCTTTCCCAATACAAGGTTAGCAAGTGGATAACACAAAACTACAAGTGTTGAGTTAAAATTTTCAAATCTGAAACCCACACAACCCACAAAAATATTTTGCAAACACCGGTGAAGGGTTATTCCGGAAAACTTATCTAGGGTAAAAGCTAGATTAAATTTTCAAAAAGATCAAATATTTTCATAAAGATCCAATTTCCTTAAGGATCTACATTTTCATAGTCATGTGGGACTGTAAACCACCTTTCAAATGTGCACTTTGCTTTGGAAACCGAAAGTAAATCGGCTATTTGATTGCAAGTGTCGTTGACCTAAACCCGAGGCAACTGTGGATGACACACCCACCTTTAACCATGGTTCTATCGTTACTATCATTATTTATACCACCATATCAAAATCACTAATGTACAAAGTGTGATGAATAAAAAAGTGATTCATGTATGTTTTTATTTCAAGTTCTGTATTGCTTGAGGACAAGCAACGCTCAAGTGTGGGGATATTTGATAAGGCTAAAAAGGAACATATATTTCATAGCAATATCCCTTCTAAATAATAGGTTTTCATATGTAATTGTATTATATTTTCATTGTAATTGTTTAAATAAATAAGTGCGAAGACAAAAGGCGAAAACGAAGATTTGAAGACACAAACGTCCAAAAAGCTCAAATGTACAAGATACAATCCAAGTGGTTCAAATTATTGATGAGAAACGTCTAAAAATGACAAGAGTACAAGTTACAAAACGCAAAGTACAAGATATTAAATTGTACGCAAGGACGTTCGAAAATTCGGAACCGAGACATGAACCAACTTTCAACGCTCGACGCAACGGAGCTAAAATTACAAGTTAACTATGCTCAAGAATATAATATAATATTTAAATAATTCATAATAAGAATAATAATAAATAATAAAAAGTTGTTAATTGAGCATAGTCAAGGGGTCATAAGTGAAAATTTCAATTCAATATTTGCCTATAAAAGGCAATTCATTTGATCGATTTATGTACACCTTTCTTCATATTTCTTTCTCTCTTCTGTAATATGTAATATATATTTATATTATAATTTTAATATAAGTTAATTTTAATAATAAAGTTATGGTTTAGTTGGGTTATTGTAAGAAATATTTTACGGGTTTTAAGTCAAAATTCTGTCCGTGCAACGCTACGCAATTAATAATCACTGTAAGTTATGTTCTTCCTTTTTAAATTAATGTCTCGTAACTAAGTTATTATTATGCTTATTTAAGCCGAAGTAATCGTGATGTTTGACTAAATATTAAGACGGGGTTATTGGATTTTGTACCATAATTAAGGTTTGGGCAAAAGACCGACACTTGTGGAAATTGGACTATTGACTATTAATAGATGGGGGGTATTTTCTAATTGAGTGACAACTCATTGGAGTCTGTCGAACCTATCTTCAAATTAATTATCCTAATAATTAATAATGATTATGGTTGTCCTATTTAGTGACGTTCATATGGAATCTATTATAATCATTTAATTAATTATTCGGGTTGGGTAATTGATTATTCAAACTGATCAAGTGGGTAAATTAATATTCATATCTAATCAAAACATGGGTAGATTACATACAGTGATAACTGATGTAATTGTTGACAGAAGTGATAACTGCGTCACAGTTTAAATCCTTAATTAGTTGGAATATTTGACTTCGGGTATAAGGGTAATTAGACGAGGACACTCGCACTTTATATTTATGACCGATGGACTATTATGGATAAAAACCACATAGGTATCAAATAAACCATGACAAAGGACAATTAACCCGAGTAACAATTAATTAAAATCAAAACGTTAAACATCATGATTACGGAAGTTTAAATAAGCATAATCTTTTTATTTCATATTCTATCGAAATTTTATTTATTGTTATTTTATTTATCGCCATTTATATATTTTACGCACTTTAATTATTGTCATTTATCTTTACGCTTAAAAATATAAAATCGACAAACCGGTCATTAAATGGTAAAAAACCCCCTTTTATAATAATATTACTACTTATATATATATATATATATATATATATATATATATATATATATATATATATATATATATATATATATATATATAAATATAGTTTTATAAAAATATAGTACGTAATCACTAGCTCCCTGTGGAACGAACCGGACTTACTAAAAACTACACTACTCTACGATTAGGTACACTGCCTATAGTGTTGTAGCAAGGTTTAGGTATATCCCATCCGTAAATTAATAAAACTTGTGTCATATTTTGTAGTATTTTGTATTAAAAATAATACTATTTCGTACCCTCACGACACAACATCAATTACACGTAGTAAAATATGTTTGTATCAAATATTTATTTGATAAAATAATATCTATAATGATAGTAAGTAAAAGTTGTATTATTTGTAATAATAATTATTATTATAAAAATATCAATATTTATAATTACTAAGATGACATTATGATAAAACGATAATTCTAATTATGATAACTTTAATATTTACGATAATTTTTAATATTATCTTTAAAATAATAATTCTATTTAAAATAATAATAATAATGATATTTTATAGTAACAATGACATTTCTATTAAAATGATAATTTTTGTTAAAATGATAGTTTTAATACTAACGATAATTTTAATAATAATAGTAATGATAAAAATAATAAGAACGATAATTTTATCTAAATCAATATCTTATAATATTTTAATTTCATCATGATACTCTTACCCATTATTTCCTAATCGTTTCGTTTAATAGCTTTTAATCGTCTTTTATATCGTGTTCGTAATAATGATAATAATAGTAATCAAAATAATTAGGTGTTACAAATATTTGTTTTAATTACACTAATATTAATAATGATAGTTACTATAACATTATTAACGACAATACTAATAATTATCTTAATGATAATATAGTAATAATAATAATAACAATAACAATAATCATTTTTAAATAATGATATATATATTAATAATGATAATAATAATAATAATACCAATAATAATAATAATAATAATAATAATAATAATAATAATAATAATAATAATAATAATAATTGGATAATAATAATAATACTAATTATAACTTTAACGATAATAACGATAGTAATAATAAAAAAAATAACAATTTTTAATGATAAATCTCTTTATTGATAAAGATAATAATAATAATAATAATAATATAAAACTAGAACGACGATAATAACGACGATAATAATAATCATTTTTAATAAAAATATCGAAAATTCAATTGATTATAACTTCTAATCCGTTCATCGAAACCATTCGATATCTAAAGGAAAAGTTCTTAATTTTTCGCTAGCTTTCCAAGGACATGCATATCTTATACCTTATCTCAACCGCAAGTGTAACTAATTTAAGATTCAACCTAACCTGTCTAAGGGCAATATCAAAAGTACAAGCATGCATAATCCTAAATACTCGAGCACTAGTCAGGGATACACTATTAGTATGTAAAAGTTAAATTATGAGTACTCACGTATCAATATTGAGATTCAATATTGCAAGAAAGGTACGTAGATGCAACGGAAATGATAAATACTATATTGACCTCACGAACATACCCATGAACCATACTCAATCACCTCCATAGCTATAACCCATAATTTCCTTAATCCTATCCTACTCGAAAAACAATTTCGAAATCACTCGGACAGCACTCTGACGTAATATTTTATGTATACTAATAATATCTTGAAATAATACGGAGTAAATATATATATGTAAATCGATTGAGAGAGTTTAGAGAAAAATATTTTCAAGTTTCTATGAAATAATGAAACCTATTGAATTCTATTTATAATAGATTTTTGAATTATTAAAGTGAATTATTAAAGTATGAATTATTAAAGTGAATTATTAAAGTATGAATTATTAAAGTGAATTATTAAAGTATGAATTATTAAAGTGAATTATTAAAGTATGAATTATTAAAGTGAATTATTAAAGTTAAAGTAAAGTAAAAATAAAGTAAATGTAAAGTTTAAGTATAGTAAAAGTATAAAACTATGTACGTATAATACGCGTATAAATATATATAATATTAATTTAAATCGTTATATATATTTAATAAAATAAAATATAAATATCGTTATCTTTATCATACTGGTTAAGTAATGAGTTGTCAAAAGTGGTTCTAGATATTTATAAAAGTTATATACATTTTAATAATAAAGTTCTTTTTAAACTGAAAACGTTTTTGTACGTTTGAAACTAAATCAAATAAATATAATAATTTTGTTTTCCAAAACCAAATATATTTTTAAGAATCATTTTGTTTAAAGGTTAAAATAATGGAAATCGTTATATCATAAAATGTTTTAAAAAAGTAGAATCATATATATTCATAATAGGTTTCAAGTTTTTAAATTACAGTTTGTTGGTGAAGCATGGGATAAAGTTCAAAGGTTAAATAAACGTATGAAATCATCTTAATGAAAAATGTTGAGTTACTTAACTTGTCGATATCCCAACATCTAAGTTATTTACACTTCACGTTCTTACTTATAAATCACTTTACCATTTTCCGAATGTTGTCAAAAAGAATAGATTTCTTAAATCACAATGGACCTCATAACATAGACCCGTAATCATATCATAATGTATCTAATAAATCAACAATTTGATATTATCTTCTAATTCAATCGATAAACATATTGAAACAAATACGATCATGTAAAGTATTATACGTTTAATACTTTATTAATATTCTCAAGTTATAATATAAATATATACATATATATACATATTTATTTATATATAACGGTTCGTGAATCGTCGGAATTTGGTCGAGGTTATAATGAATGTATGAACACAATTTAAAATTCTTGAGATTTAACTTAACAAACTTTGCTTATCGTGTCAGAATAATATAAAGATAAAGTTTAAATTTGATTGAAAATTTCCGGGTTGTCAGGGTACCTACCCGTTAAAGAAATTTCGTCCCAAAATTTTGAGTGGAAAGGTCGTGAATGATAATAAGTATGTTTTCATGATGCATACAGGCTGAAAATTAGAGTTTTATCATCAGCGAATAATTTGGATAAACAATTCATTTATATGAAGAGTACGAATGAAGCTAACATGGAAGAGTGAAATGAGTAAGTGTAGATTCATCTTATCATTTGACGTAGATATGATTGATTTCCAGATTTCAAGGGATTTAAAGAAAATCTTTGTAATAAGATTTGATTCTCCGGTAACAAAAGGAATTAGGATCCGCTTTAAATGCGATCGTCCATTTTAATTGTTCTGTCGGAGATTTTCTTATAAATTCACCTCCTTCGTTTTCTTACAACTCACACCTTCTGTTGATGCATTTTATGCAAGTCCTTAGACATCTACCCACGTCCATTGCATGTACAACAGTTTACAGGCCACCATGATCGTTCGTTATTATCCTATCCGTGTTTGTATGTGGTTACAGCAACTGCAGGAACGAGATTTGGATGTTTGACTATGTTAGACTTAGTCAGACGTTCGAGTGAAGCCTCACTCATACGGCTGATAGGCTCATACGCATGGTTGATGCTGAGCTAAGTCACAATTACAACCTAAATGAGAAGACACGAGTGAGTGATCACCCGTACGGCTGATGAAGCCTACTCGTATGTGTGATGGATGAATTGTACGGGTGAGTCAACAGCAGGGGTATATAAAGTCTTATGTTCTTCATTTTAGGTTAAGCCTCTCATTTGTTACACACACTCAGATCTGGTGAGCTCCTCCGATTCTCTCTCAACCCAAATCACCCAGGTGGTGAATAATAGCTCTAGGTGTTGATCTAATCACACTTGATTTAGTTGTGGTATGACTAAATTAATCCCAAAAAGCTTAACCTATTCACTAGAGGGTTTGATTCACTTATTCTGTCATTGTGTGAGTTAAATCTGTTGATTTCTAAGTTCCCAGTCATGTTTCATCACCTTCTATTTTTTTCCCCTCAACTCATATTTTAAAGTATGCATCAATATGCTCCATCCAGTTCTGATTCTCGATATACTTATAACTTTCATATCGATCATTCTTCTTTTTCATCTACCGCCGGAAGAATCTATTTACTTCTACTATACTCTTGGGTTTATAGTGTTTCTAGTTCTCCCGTGTCTTTATATTGCTATATGCATCGATATATATGGTTTATAATTTTTGGTTTGTCGTTGGGCTTTATATCTTCCCTTATATTTCAAAGTCTCTGTTTCTATCTTCTATAATCATTGTCATCCACAGTTAATGCTCTCTTTTATTTGCTGCAATTTATACCCCAATTTCTATTTCGGAGTTTTGTCCTTTCGTTTCTTCTTCTTGCGATTAAGCACCGCTTGTAATGGTCCAGAATTCACAGATATGAATTTCGGAATGAACATTGTTAATGTTCTAGGAAGGAAATTGTGATAGCACGATCTTGACTTGTCAAATTACTAGAATACCTTGAAAAAGGCCGAATCATCAAGAAATATTTTCTTGATATTTTAGAGGTTAAATAGAATACAAGAGTCGTATAACATGGCACATGATGATGTTATGATCTGTGAATCATCACGTTCCATTTAGAAACTCAGCATGAATTACTGTAATATAATCACGTTGATCAAGTGTCATTATATTATACTAACTCATGCTTCAGTTTCCAACACTACTTCAAAAACATTCATATTTTAAACTCAAAGGTTTACAGAGTATATGAACTAAACAGTTTCCTTTTTGATGTAATACAGATAGCGCAAAGAGATAAATGATTCCAGATAAGAATAGTTATGGAAATATCTTCAGAAATATGGAGGATATTTATAATGAAAGATACGATGATATCTTAGAATTTCTAATATCAGAGGATGATGAAGAATATTGTCTGTAAGGGTTTAGTGTCAGGATCAAGGTATTCGTTAATGACTTCAGCAGACACTGAATCATTTGGATTCTTTGAAGGCAGGTTCAGTCTTTGTGATTTGTCCACAGCCTCCTTCATACTTTGCTCAATCCGTTTTCCAGTTCCAAAACTTCTCTATTTCTGAGCTTTGTTAATACACTAATCTTTATCATCAAACTTTTTACTGCTAAGGTCGTTTACAGTTTTTGTTGCTTCATCATCATTTCGAGAACTAGTTCGCGGTTCAGAGTGTTTTTCAGAAACTTCACATTCGAAGTATGTAAGCCTTGGAAATAGACGTTATGTATAACTGTTGGCGTCAACATGCTGTGAGATTTCAAAATACTGATTGCTAATTCCCAATGATTCGTATGGCAATTCTCGGTACAAGAGGTAGATGAGTAAATGATGAGGTTTCGATAAATATAAAGATTCTTCGGAATGCCCAAGATCAGCGAAGTTGTTGGTAAGTTTATTGCTAATGTGGTGGAATATGAAAGGTTCTCCGGTAACAAAAGGGTAATCACATATATCAAAATTATGATAAGGCTATTCCGAATGAAAAAATTGAGTTGTCTTGCTGGAGCTGTGATATAATTTGCTACTTTGCAAAGGAATTGCAAGGTTATTTTGGCTAATAAATGCCAAAAGATCTGACAAAGATATGTGTTGAATTATGACTTTGGTTTCGAGAGCTTTTTAAGTACATAACTGTGGGTAATATGTGGTTGGATCATCATCTCGATTGCTCATTATTTGAAGTGTCTTCAGAGATTTTTGAAGGGTTTGAACACAGATTGTAATCGTTTGTATACATTTGATGTTCTAACACACTTTTGAAGTCAAAGTATAGCTTTGAAAGATGTAGGAATCTAAAAGTGATGGTACCGGTTATATCTCGAATTGAATTCTGAGATTTTAAAATCAGAATATGTAATTGGGTTTGAATGAGTATGGTTGTTTTGATTTCTATGAAAGAATGTATATTATTGTGAAAGTAGGAAGTATAATTGATAATTTGCTTAATCTAATTCGAAGAATGTAACATATTAATTGTGAATTTATATATATCTCTCGGGTATTATCTACCCGTTAAAAAAATTTCACAATTAATATTTTGTACATAAGAATTTTATTACAGTCTTTATGAAAATATATATGTATATATTCTCCTCAGATGTAACATAGATTTTAATGAGTTAATACTAAATTAAACTCATTCGATTTACGGTTGGAACTAGAATTGAATAATTCCTTGAAGGCTTTAGAGGTTACATAAGTATTTCTTCAATAATATTGAAATTATGAATCAATACTTCGTTATTTGTTGAGATGTGATGTTGGTTTTCGTTAAATTCTTGTGAACTTCGCAAAGTACGAATGATGTTATCTGAAAAGTTTCGGTTACATCAATGATGAAGTGTAAAATCAAATATATACTTGATTTATTAGGAATTGGAACTTGTTGAATTGAGACAGAGATTGTAGTTAACGATGGTTAAGTTGCGGGCGAGGGACGTACATTATTGCATATTTGTAATATGAATTAACCGAGTAGTTAAGATTCACACACAATAGCTTAGAACGGAAAGATTTATTTTTTATTTCAAAATATATATATATATATATATATATATATATATATATATATATATATATATATATATATATATATATATATATATATATATATATATATATATATATATAAAATATATATATAATTTCTTCAGAGGGAATGAGTTAATTCTTCATAACTTGTTGATACAATATACACGTTATTGATTCGTAATGATGTCCACAGTGATTCATGAACTGACAGAGTTTGTGATGTTATAGGTGTTGTTGATTCTGATATTGACTGTACTGACGATGCTGGTGACGTTGACGGTACTGTTGATGCTGTTGGTAAAACAAGTTTAACTTGTTAATCACACACCATTTTTGTCAGGGTTTCTACTCTTCCTTCTATCATTTTGGTTCGCTTAACTGATTTATGGCTAGGGCTAGATTAGATAATCTCTAAGACTTTAGAGATTATATAATCGCCGCGGAATGTTTCTCCAACGAAGTTATGAATTAATACTTCGTCAGTTATTGTTGTTGGTACTCCTTGGTATCTATGGTGCTTATGACGTTGATGCTCGTGGGACGGATTGTGAAGTTGAGGTTTACAACGCGATTGTGGTTGGAGGTGGTAATGGTACTGTTGGCGTTGATGATGGTGGTACTGGTTATGCTGCTGGTGCTGCTGCTGGTGTTTGTAATCTCTGCACCATATTCTCCAAATCCACTACCCGAGCACGAAGTTCGTTGACTTCTTCTATTATTCCAGGATGATTGTCGGTCGGAACGAGCCGATAAATAAAATATAGAATTTGATGTAGTATATAATCGTGACGAGATACCCTGGAAATGAGAGAGAAAATGGTGTCTCGAACAGGTTCGCCGGTAAGTGCTTCAGGTTCTTCGCCAAGAGGGCAATGTGGTGGATGGAAAGGATCGCCTTCTTCTTGTTTCCAATGATTGAGGAGGCTACGAACTCATCCCCAATTCATCCATAATAGGTGATGACAGATTGGTTGATCCATTCCGGTCACACTGCTTTCGAAACTTGAGTGAGATTCTATTTTGGAATCCGAGTGACTTGTACTGATGACAAATTCCATTTCGTACGATTGGATAAAGGATTTTCGATATAAAATGATTTTTCGGCTATCGGGTGGTATTCTATTTACATAGGATATCTATATATAGAGATCAAAAGATTTCATAGATTACGGAGGAATTTGCGGGATATGTCAGGCAAAGTTTAAAGTAACAGATACGATAAGATATGATTTAGCAGATACGCTAAGATATGAATTTTGTCTATACACTACTCATGCAATTAATATAGCAAGATGTGTCTAGACTAATAATGATAAGCAGGTAATTTCCTGTGAATGATAAGCAGATGATTTCTGACTAGAAATGATAAGCAAAACTTTTGACATGCAGACACGGTCGAAGTCCAGACTCACTAATGCATCCTAAAGACTTATCAGTTAGACACACTAATGCAGACCTGGTTCGCTAAGACCACCGCTCTGATACCAACTGAAAGGACCCGTTCATATACATTATAAATGATTCACAATAGTTGATTACATTGCGAGGTATTTGACCTCTATATGATACATTTTACAAACATTGCATTCGTTTTTAAAAGACAATCTTTCTTTACATGAAAAATTGAGAGGCATGCATACCATTTCATAATATCCACTATCCAACTATAAATTGATATAATAATAATAATCTTTAATGAACTCAATGACTCGAATGCAACGTTCTTCGAAATATGCTATGAAAGACTCCAAGTAATATCTTTAAAATGAGCAAATGCACAGCGGAAGATTTCTTTAACACCTGAGAATAAACATGCTTTAAAGTGTCAACCAAAAGGTTGGTGAGTTCATTAGTTTATCATAATCATTTATTTTCATCATTTTAATAGACCACAAGAATTTCATTTCCAGTTCTCATAAATATACGTCCCATGCATAGAGACAAAAATAATCATTCATATGGTGAACACCTGGTAACCGACATTAACTAGATACATATAAGAATATCCCCTATCATTCCGGGATCCTCCTTCGGACATGATATAAATTTCGAAGTACTAAAGCATCCAGTACTTTGGATGGGGTTTGTTAGGCCCAATAGATCTATCTTTAGGATTCGCGTCAATTAGGGTGTCTGTTCTCTAATTCTTAGATTACCAGACTTTAATAAAAAGGGGCATATTCGATTTCGATAATTCAACCATAGAATGTAGTTTCAATTACTTGTGTCTATTTCGTCAAACATTTATAAAAGTGCATGTATTCTCAGTCCCAAAAATATAAAGGGTAAAAAGGCAAATGAAACTCACCATACTGTATTTTGTAGTAAAAATACATATAACGTCATTGAACAAGTGCAAGGTTGGCCTCGGATTCACGAACCTAAATTAATTATATATATTTATGTGTTGGTCAATATTTGTGTAACAAATTAGGTCAAGTCATAGTGTACCACAATCCTAATGCTCGAGACTAATATGCAAAAGTCAACAAAAGTAAATTTGACTCAAAATAATTTCCAAAAATTTATACATGATTAATATATAGTTTAAATATCGTCGTTTTATATTTTTAAATATTTTTAAAAGATTTATTAGAGTAAATAATATAATTTATTTATTAATAAATAAAATTTTATATTATATTTATATAATAAAATATACTTTTATATATATTAAGTAATAAAATTTATAGGGTTCATTTAATATTATAAAGATAATATGATACGTATTATTAAAGTTGTAAAATATGTTTGTATCAAATATTTATTTGATAAAATAATATCTATAATGATAGTAAGTAAAAGTTGTATTATTTTGTAATAATAATTATTATTATAAAAATATCAATATTTATAATTACTAAGATGACATTATGATAAAACGATAATTCTAATTATGATAACTTTAATATTTACGATAATTTTTAATATTATCTTTAAAATAATAATAATAATTCTATTTAAAATAATAATAATAATGATATTTTATAGTAACAATGACATTTCTATTAAAATGATAATTTTTGTTAAAATGATAGTTTTAATACTAACGATAATTTTAATAATAATAGTAATGATAAAAATAATAAGAACAATAATTTTATCTAAATCAATATCTTATAATATTTTAATTTCATCATGATACTCTTACCCATTATTTCCTAATCGTTTCGTTTAATAGCTTTTAATCGTCTATTATATTGTGTTCGTAATAATGATAATAATAGTAATCAAAATAATTAGGTGTTACAAATATTTGTTTTAATTACACTAATATTAATAATGATAGTTACTATAACATTATTAACGATAATACTAATAATTATCTTAATGATAATATAGTAATAATAATAATAACAATAACAATAACCATTTTTAAATAATGATATATATATTAATAATGATAATAATAATAATAATACCAATAATAATAATAATAATAATAATAATAATAATAATAATAATAATAATAATAATAATAATACTAATTATAACTTTAACGATAATAACGATAGTAATAATAAAAAAAATAACAATTTTTAATGATAAATCCCTTTATTGATAAAGATAATAATAATAATAATAATAAGATAAAACTAGAATGACGATAATAACGACGATAATAATAATCATTTTTAATAAAAATATCAAAAATTCAATTGATTATAACTTCTAATCCGTTCATCGAAACCATTCGATATCTAAAGGAAAAGTTATTAATTTTTCGCTAGCTTTCCAAGGACATGCATATCTTATACCTTATCTCAACCGCAAGTGTAACTAATTTAAGATTCAACCTAACCTGTCTAAGAGAAATATCAAAAGTACAAGCATGCATAATCCTAAATACTCGAGCACTAGTCAAGGATACACTATTAGTATGTAAAAGTTAAATTATGAGTACTCACGTATCAATATTGAGATTCAATATTGCAGGAAAGTTACGTAGACGCAACGGAAATGATAAACACTATATTGACCTCACGATCATACCCATGAACCATACTCAATCACCTCCATAGCTATAACCCATAATTTCCTTTATCCTATTCCACTCGAAAAACAATTTCGAAATCACTCGGACAGCACTCTGACGTAATATTTTATGTATACTAATAATATCTTGAAAGAATACGGAGTAAATATATATATGTAAATCGATTGAGAGAGTTTAGAGAAAAATATTTTCAAGTTTCTATGAAATAACGAAACCTATTGAATTCTATTTATAATAGATTTTTGAATTATTAAAGTGAATTATTAAAGTATGAATTATTAAAGTGAATTATTAAAGTATGAATTATTAAAGTGAATTATTAAAGTATGAATTATTAAAGTGAATTATTAAAGTATGAATTATTAAAGTGACTTATTAAAGTTAAAGTAAAGTAAAAATAAAGTAAAGGTAAAGTTTAAGTATAGTAAAAGTATAAAACTATGTACGTATAATACGCGTATAAATATATATAATATTAATTTAAATCGTTATATATATTTAATAAAATAAAATATAAATATCGTTATCTTTATCATACTGCTTAAGTAATGAGTTGTCAAAAGTGGTTCTAGATATTTATAAAAGTTATATACGTTTTAATAATAAAGTTCTTTTTAAACTGAAAACGTTTTTGTACGTTTGAAACTAAATCAAATAAATATAATAATTTTGTTTTCCAAAACCAAATATATTTTTAAGAATCATTTTGTTTAAAGGTTAAAATAATGGAAATCGTTATATCATAAAATGTTTTAAAAAAGTAGAATCATATATATTCATAATAGGTTTCAAGTTTTTAAATTACAGTTTGTTGGTGAAGCATGGGATAAAGTTCAAAGGATAAATAAACGTATGAAATCATCTTAATGAAAAATGTCGAGTTACTTAACTTGTCGATATCCCAACATCTAAGTTATTTACACTTCACGTTCTTACTTATAAATCACTTTACCATTTTCCGAATGTTGTCAAAAAGAATAGATTTCTTAAATCACAGTGGACCTCATAACATAGACCCGTAATCATATCATAATGTATCTGATAAATCAACAATTTGATATTATCTTCTAATTCAATCGATAAACATATTGAAACAAATACGATCATGTAAAGTATTATACGTTTAATACTTTATTAATATTCTCAAGTTATAATATATATATATATATATACATATATATACATATTTATTTATATATAACGGTTCGTGAATGTATGAACACAATTTAAAATGCTTGAGATTTAACTTAACAAACTTTGCTTATCGTGTCAGAATAATATAAAGATAAAGTTTAAATTTGATTGGAAATTTCTGGGTTGTCACAGTAGATATATGACGTTTCGTACGCTTGGTCTCTTAATTCAGCGAGTTCATTCATCTGCATCTGCATTTTCAGGACTTTAGTGCCCAGAGAGCTTTATACTCTAGTTCCAGCGAAAGGTGACAGGCTTTTCCATAGATCATGCGATAGGGTGTAGTTCCTAGAGGATTCGTGTAAGTAGTCTGGAATGCCCACAGAGCATCGTCTAGTTTCTCAGCCCATTTATTTCCATGATGGCCGACGGTGCATTCTAGGATTCTCTTGAGTGCTCTGTTAGTGACCTCTGCTTTTCCGTTAGTCTGCGGATGATAGTCAGTGGACAATTTATGGCTAATTCTTTATTGTTGCATCACCTTCATAAATTGGGTATTGCAGAAGTGTGTGCCTCTATCAATTATTATATCATGGGGAGCTCCAAATCGGCAGAAAAGTCTCTTTAAAAAGTTGGTGACAACCTTGGCATCATTGGTTGGAAATGCCTGGGCTTCGACCCATATGGAGTTGTAATCTACTACTACGAGGACATATTCTTTCCCATTAGACTTCGGGAATGGCACCATAAAGTCTAATTCCCATATATTGAAGATTCCGCAAGCTTGAATATTAGTCCGAGGCATCTCATTCTTCATAGAGATAATACCTTTCCTTTGGCATGCGTCGCAACGCTTTACAAGCTCTTGTGCATCTTGGAATATAGACGATCAGTAAAATCCTGATTTGTAGACTTTTCTTGCAGTTAAGTTTACTCTATGATGACCTCCAGTTGGTCCGTGGTGACATTGGTGAAGAATCCATGCTGCTTGTTTTTCATCTACGCACCTGTTGATTATCTGATTAGGAAAAATTCTAAACAGGTACAAATCTTCCCAATAGTAGTACTTGGCATCCCTGAAGAACTTCCTTCTTCGGGATGTGCTCATTCCCTTTTGTACTACTCCAGCAACTAGGTAGTTGGCTATGTCAGCATACCAGGGAGTATCAATGAATTGTGATCCTATGTGAGTTTATCCTAAGCTCATAAGCTGTTCTTCTAGAAATTTATCTCTGATATCTTGTTCAGCAAGTTGTTCCATCGCTGGGTTCTCCAAATGACTAAGATGGTCTGATGCGACGTTCTCTGCTCCTTTCTTATCTTTGATCTCAATATTGAATTCTTGGAGGAGTAATATACATCGTATGAGTCTCGGTTTAGCGTCTTGCTTAGTGAATAGATATTTAAGGGCTGAATGATCTGTGTAAACCGTAGTTTTGGACAGGATGAGATAGGAACGGAATTTGTCGAAGGATAATACTACAGCTAGTAGCTCCTTTTCCGCTGTGGTGTAATTCTCTTGATTTTCGATTAAGGTTTGCTAGCGTAATAGATTGGATGAAAATGTTTATCTTTCCGTTGTCTGAGTACAGCTCCAACTGCGAAGTCACTCGCATCACACATGATTTTGAATGGTAAACTCCAATCAGGAGCTATCATGATAGGTGCATGTGTTAGCTGTTCTTTCACATAGTTGAATGCTTTAGTACATTCTTCATCAAAGACAAACGGAACTTCCTTTCCGAGGAGATGAGTGATAGGTCGTGTGACCTTTGAGAAATATTTGATGAAACGTCGGTAGAAACCGAAATGTCCAAGGAAACTCCTTACCGCTTTTACTGTGGTACGTTCTGGAAGTTTTGCTATGGTATCGATCTTAGACTTATTAACTTCTATTCCTGACTATGAAATCTTATATCCTAAAACGATCCCTTCTTTAACCATGAAGTGACATTTCTCCCAATTCAGAACTAAATTCGAATCTTCACACCGGTGAGCATCTTGTCAAGGTTAGAAAGGCACGAATCAAAGGTACTACTGTGAAGACCCGTCCTAATCCTCCTGGACAAAGTCATCAACATTTGGTCCCATTGCGATGATCGACTCCAAGTAATGTCCTTAAAATGAGCAAATGCACAGCGGAAGACTTAATTCGTACCTGAGAATAAACATGCTTAAAAGTGTCAACCAAAAGGTTGGTGAGTTCATAGGTTTATCATGATAATCATATCAATATATATTAATAGACCACAAGATTTTCGTTTATAAATATATGTACACTCGCAAGTGTATAAAAGTATTCTATAAGTTGTAGGCACCCAGTAACAAGCCTTAACGTTCATATTTTACCCTCTAAAGTACACCAGATCAAGTGTGTTTAAAATAACCTCGAAGTACTAAAGCATCCCATAGTCAGGATGGGGTTTGTCAGGCCCAATAGATCTATCTTTAGGATTCGCGCCTACCGTACATAGACAAGTAGTTTAATGTTACCAAGCTAAGGGTATATTTCTGGTTTAAACCCACATAGAATTAGTTTTAGTACTTGTGCCTATTTCGTAAAACATTTATAAAACAGCGCATGTATTCTCAGCCCAAAAATATATTGCAAAAGCAAATAAAAAGGGAGCAAATGAAACTCACCATACTGTATTTTGTAGTAAAAATACATGTGACGTCATTGAACAAATATAGGGTTGGTCACGGATCACGAACCTATATCATATATATGTATATATATTAACTCATATAATAATATTTAAACAAGTTCGTATATTAATATTTGTTAATAAATAACTTAGTTACAGTTAATTAGGTATTTTAAATAAATACTTAATTTGTATATTAGATTCATATTAAAGTGTTTTAACTAAAATATATAATATGTATTAAAGTTTATATATATATGATTATATTAAGATATTTTTATATATTATATGTAACTTAAATAATAATATTTTAGTTTTAAAAATATTATTATGTAATATGATATATATAATAAATATAGTTTTATAAAAGCATTATTTGTTTGCTAATATAATAATTATAATGATACTAAAATAATGATAATAAAAATAATGGTAAATCTAATAATAACGATAAATTTAATAAAAATAATAGTTTTAATATTAATATAAAATTTAATAATAAACAATAATTTTAATGATAATGATAATTTTATTACTAATAATAATTTTAATAAAGATGATAATAAAAATATTACTTTTAATAAAAATGATAATTTTCATAATTTTAATTATAATGATAATAATAATAATATTAATAATAATAATAATAATAACGAATAGTAATAGAAATAAAATGCTACCTCAAAAGTGTTTAGTGTGTCTTTTTTTTAAAAATTGCCCTTGTCAAGACACGAACCCACAACCTCTTGTTAAACACAAGAACACCCATAACCATTGCACCATCTCCGTTTTCCTGATATTACTAATATTTTTTATAGTTTTAACCCGTATCATTTTAATCATAACCATCTTCTTATCATTCGTTTATCATTATCATAATCATAACTTAATCAAGGGATTATCATTATCATCATCATTTAACATCAAGATTATCACATACATCTATCATCATCATCATTCGCGTAACATGATCATAAATTCATGTATATCACCATAATCATCGTCTTCATGTTATCATCGCCATCCTCCCACTCGGTCCAACAGAAAATCTCAGTCCAATAATCCTAACTCACGGCCCACTCGAAAAACAATCATAGGGTCACGGCCCAAAACAGAATTAGGCCCAACAAAATAGGAAAAGAGTTCGGTTCTCCAATTTTTTTTTCTTTTTTTTATCCGTTTTCTAATACAGATAAACTTCCCCCATGTTCTTTTGTCGGCCAGTATCAAGTTCAAACAGAAAATATTAATAAAAAGAAACTCTTGATGGGAAGAGTTGTTCGATCAGGAAACCATAAATTAAAAGAAATATAAAAGTATTTTCTTTTGACACCGCAGCCATACTTCTCTGTGTTGGTGTTCGAATGCAGTAGAAATAAAAACAAGCGAATAGCAGTGAGGTTTGTAGGGATCGTTGGGACTGAAACAGGAACCATATGCGTCGGTTTACAGTTCTTGTGGTTTTGGTGGTCGTGGTTGGGTTTAAGTGGTGGTTGACGGGTTTAAAACAGAAAAGGTATATAGCAGTAGGTTGTTGATGGTGCACGACAAGAAAAGAAGGAAACAAGAGGAAACAAGAAGCATATAGTGTTCACTGTTGAAGAAGATGGGTGGTGGATTGAGGGTGAGGTTTATGGTTGTAACAATCAAGCTGGTGTAACAATAGGTTAGCAAAGGAAGAGTACCGATTGATGACTATGGTCTGTAGTAGCAAGCAAATAGCAGTAGTCGAAAAGATCGAATAACAGAAGGTGTTGTTCTCGGTGGGGGTCTTGTGGAATCGAGCATGAAGTAGAACCCAGTCGGCTGTAGCAACAAAACAATAGAAGGTGACGGTTTGAAAAGAAAAAAAATGGTGATCGACTAGATGATGAAGGTGATGAGGTTGATGAAGAAAAATCGTGAACAAGTAGTGGCTAATATCGAGGGTAAGTTTTAATGAGTTTCGATAGTAACAGTGATGGGTGTTGGTGATCACAAGCAGAAAGAAGACAGAGGGTTCATGATGTATGTTAAAAAAATTGGAGTAGCACTCTTTATAAACATGTAAGGATCAACTAGTTTTTAAGTATAATAAATAATTCAATTATTAAAGTGTTAAACAGTATTGTTGAAATCTAGATCCATATGTATTGTATGTGGGTTCAGCTTTTTACCAAAGAAGGAAAAGAATAGTAGCAAATGCAAGAAAAGAAAATGTGTTTGTGTCATTGCATGCGTATGTATATATGTAAATAAGATAGTGGAAATGAAAAGTAACACACTTATATATAATTCATAATTCAAGTGGTCGTCTTTGAGGTAGTTGAGCGGAAGAAAAAAAATAATATAGAGAGAAAGGAATACGTGGTAGGGTTTCACAAAGGAAATGGTGTGAGTGATGATTGGTTGTCATTGTACGAGTGGGGTTTTTGACAGTTTGGTTTGTGATCTCCAATTCTATAAATGCATCTAACATATAGACATACAAATGCATGCAGTAAATTAATCCAATTATAATATAATAATTGAATCACATGATTCACAATGTGAACTAGCTCAGCCGCCCACAGTTTTAAGTTCGGACCTTATATCGTGGGATGCGGTAAATTTGTGGCGGTTAAAGTAAAATCACATCTTTTTATAATAAATTAGTATTTTTCATATCAACCAAATCGTTTGATGTTTTATTAACTTTTCTCAATTTATTATACACACACACACACACACACACACACACACACACACACACACACACACACACACACACACATATATATATATATATATATATATATATATATATATATATATATATATATATATATATATATATATATATATATATATATATATATATATATATATATATATCTCTTTACAAATAGTGGTTCGTGAATCGTCGGGCTTGGTCAAAGGGTAACTGATTATCCGAATATAAAGATTTCAAAAATTCTAGACTCAACATTAAAGATTTTGCTTACCGTGTCGGAAACATATAAAGGTTAAGGTTTAAATTTGGTCGGAAATTTCCGGGTCATTATAGTACCTACCCGTTAAAGAAATTTCGTCCTCGAAATTTGATAGAGGTCATCATAAATAACAATAGGAATGTTTTCATGACGAATATAAGGTAATAACGGAGTTTTATCATTATTGGGAGATATAGATAAAACGATTCGATCATATGAAACATACGAGTGAAGCTATTACAAAATAGTGAAATGAGTAAATACGAAATCATTTTAACTGATGTCGTGGTTATTATTGATTTCCGGAATTTATGGGAAAAATCTTACGTAATAAGATTTGGTCCTTCGGCGATCAGAATCTTCTTTGATTTAATGCGACAAATCTGTTTCGATTTCTTTGTCGGATATTTCATTATAAATCTACCCCCTTCGTTTCCTTATTTCCATATCTTCCATCTTTCTTTTTTTATCTATTACCAGAAGAGTCTATTTACTTCTACTATACCCTTGTGTTTATAGTGTTTCTAGCTCTTCCGTGTTTCAATATTGTTATCTGCATCGATATACACGGTTTGAAATTTCGGGGTTATTATCGGACTGTATATTCTTCATTATTTTTCAGAGCTTTATGCTTTCGTTTTCTCTTCCCGACTTCGAGTCAAGCGAGTAATGGTTCGGAATTCGTAGGTATGAGTTTCGGATTGAACATAGCTAATGCTCTTGAATGGTAATGGCACGTTTTTGATTTGTCAAATTACCAGAATATCCTGGAAAGATAGAACTATCAAGATGATATGTTCCTAATATGTTTGGAGATTGGGTAGAATGTAAGAGCCGTGTAACATGGCACATGATGACGGTACTGTGAATCATCACATTCCATTAGAAACTTAACATGACTTACTGTAATATAATGAAGTTGATCAAGTTTCATTATATTATACTAATTCATGTATCAGTTCCCAACAATGCTTCAGAACATTCCTATTTTAAACTCGAAGGTTTTAGAATTTAGAAACTAACACAGTTTCTTTTATGTTATAACGCAGATAGCGTAGAAAGATAATTAATATCGGACGAGAATACTTTGAAGATATTTTCAGAATCATTGAGGATATTTTCAATGAAAGATACGATAATATCTTGAAATTTCTAATATCAAAGGATGATGATGAAGTTTTACCCGTAAGGGTTTAGATTCAGAAGCAATGTGTTTGCTACAGAATCTTCATGATTCTTTATGTATAGGTTTAGTCCTTGTATTTTGTTCGGAGTCTCCTTCATGGTTTGCTCAATCCGGTTTTCAGTACCAAATTTTCTATCGAGCATTTCTAGCACTTCCTTCTTTTATCATCAACTTTTGGTCATTATGACCATCTATAACATGCTGCTTCGTCAGCATTTTCAAAGTTAACGAATCTGGGTCATTGGTTTTCAAACCGAGGTGGTTTCAAGAGAATTGTGTTTTTAGATGATTAAACGCTGATGGTAGTATGGTGGAATATAAAAGGTTCTCCGGTAACGAGGAGGAAAACTAATCGTATGTATCAAAGTTATAATAAGGTTGATTCGAACGAAAAGTCGAAGTTGGCTTGCTGGAGCTGTGACAAAATTTGGCTACTTTGAAAATGAATCGTAAGGTTGTTTTTGGCTAATAAATGATAAAGGATTCAACATGGTTACGGATGAAACTATGACTTTGGGTTCGAGAGTTTTTCAGGTGCATAAATATTTTCTTCTGTAGATGAAGTGCGATTGGTTCAACTTCTCGATCGAGGTGTTTTCAAGAATCATGAAAGGTTTGAACGCGAATTGTAATTGTCGAGGTACAAATGAGGTTTAGAATGAAATCAAGTGGCAAACTTGAAGAATTGTTTAGTTTCATATGTTATAATCAATATTTTAATTCATTTTAATTGTCCAAAGTTAGCAGTCCAATAGTCCGATAGTCCAATAGTTCAATAGTTCAATGATTCATATATAATTTAATATATAATATTCAAATTAAATAATACGTATCGTGACCCGTGCACCGGTCTCAGTATTGATCATAACTCAAAGTATATATGTATTTTGGAATCCACCTCAACCCTGTATAACCAACTATAGAGTGTCTATGGTCGTTCCGAAATATATATATAGATGGGTCAATATGATAGGTCGAAACCTTGTATACGTGTCCCGTTATTTAAAGTGCGTAAATTAAATAAATATATATCATGACCCATTGCACAACGTGTTGTCTCAGAATTAATCCGACGTATTGTTGTACATGTGTCCCGACGGTATGTAAAGTGCGAAAATTAAATAACAATAAATAAAATTGCGAGAATGTAAATTGCGATAAACTAAATGTTAATCAGTTAGCTGGGAATAGTTAGCTAGGAACAGTTAGCGTGGAATCTTAACAATATTTCAATTAGTTAATCCGTTTGTTTCTAACAAATTTTATTATATCCAATGTTTTCTTTATTATGCCACTTGTTGGATTATGATAGGTCCAAAATCCAAATATGAAATTTGAATGGAAATGGTTATTATGTGGTGAACAGATTTGTATATCAGTGATTGTAAATAGGATAATAGATGACCGTTGAATCAGATTCGAAGAATGTACAATGTAACTTGTTAATGTGAAATCTAAATATTCCTCGGGTACTACCTACCCGTTAAAATATTTTTCACCATCAACAGTTTGTACGAAAGGATTTTTAATTACAATCTTTATGAAAATATACTTGCATATATATTTTCTTCAGATGTAATCATGGATTTAATGAGTCAATAAGATATTAAACTCATTTGATTTATCGCTACTACGAGATTACATAATCTCTAAAACTTTAGAAATTACATAATCGCCATGACGAGCGAAGATGAATGAGGTAGAACGATACGTAAAGCGGAGATAATCGATGTAGAACGAAGATCATACTCGAAGTACAGATGGTGATATTGAGGCATGTGAGGTTGATATCCGAGGTATAGATCGTGATGTTGAGATTTTACGACGCGATTGTGGTTTGGGGGTGATAAGGGTACTGTTGGTGTTGATGATGGTGATGTTGATTATGCTGCTGATGCTGCTGCTGGTGTTTGTAACTTTCGCACCATGTTCTCCATAAACGTCTCGCGAGCACGATGTTCGTTAACTTCTGCTAGTATATCGGGATGATTGGCGGTTGGAGCAAGCGGATGAATAAGATTCGTGATATGGGATAGTATCTAATCGTGATGGGATGTTCTAGATATGAGAGTGAAAATGGTTTCTCGAACAGGTTTGCCGGTAAGTGCTTCAGGTTCATCTCCAAGTGAGCAATTTGGTGGATGGAAGAGATCTTTGATGTGAAATGATTTTCGGATATCGAATGATATTCTAATTATATAGAATATCTATATATATATATAATCCTAAAGATTTCCAAACCACAGAGGAATCTACAGCATATGTCAGTCAAGTCTACAGATATGCTAAGATATGAATTATCAGATACGCTAAGATATGAATTTGTCTATACACTATCGATGCACTAAATGCAGTAAGACGTGTCTAGACTTAAGATGATAAGTATGGTTTCCGACAAGATATGATAAGCAAAACTTTTGACACGTACATCAGGTTCTAATCCAGACTTACTAATATAACCTAACAACACTAGGTCCAAGTCCAGACTCACTAGTGCATCTAAACAACTACCAGTTAGACACACTCATGCAAGACCTGGTTCGCTAAGACCAACGCTCTGATACCACCTGTGAAGACCCGTCCTAATCCTCCTGGACAAAGTCATCAACATTTGGTCCCATTGCGATGATCGACTCCAAGTAATGTCCTTAAAATGAGCAAATGCACAGCGAAAGACTTAATTCGTACCTGAGAATAAACATGCTTAAAAGTGTCAACCAAAAGGTTGGTGAGTTCATAGGTTTATCATGATAATCATATCAATATATATTAATAGACCACAAGATTTTCGTTTATAAATATATGTACACTCGCAAGTGTATAAAAGTATTCTATAAGTTGTAGGCACCCAGTAACAAGCCTTAACGTTCATGTTTTACCCTCTAAAGTACACCAGATCAAGTGTGTTTAAAATAACCTCGAAGTACTAAAGCATCCCATAGTCAGGATGGGGTTTGTCAGGCCCAATAGATCTATCTTTAGGATTCGCGCCTACCGTACATAGACAAGTAGTTTAATGTTACCAAGCTAAGGGTATATTTCTGGTTTAAACCCACGTAGAATTAGTTTTAGTACTTGTGCCTATTTCGTAAAACATTTATAAAACAGCGCATGTATTCTCAGCCCAAAAATATATTGCAAAAGCAAATAAAAAGGGAGCAAATGAAACTCACCATACTGTATTTTGTAGTAAAAATACATGTGCCGTCATTGAACAAATATAGGGTTGGTCACGGATCACGAACCTATATCATATATATGTATATATATTAACTCATATAATAATATTTAAACAAGTTCGTATATTAATATTTGTTAATAAATAACTTAGTTACAGTTAATTAGGTATTTTAAATAAATACTTAATTTGTATATTAGATTCATATTAAAGTGTTTTAACTAAAATATATAATATGTATTAAAGTTTATATATATATGATTATATTAAGATATTTTTATATATTATATGTAACTTAAATAATAATATTTTAGTTTTAAAAATATTATTATGTAATATGATATATATAATAAATATAGTTTTATAAAAGCATTATTTGTTTGCTAATATAATAATTATAATGATACTAAAATAATGATAATAAAAATAATGGTAAATCTAATAATAACGATAAATTTAATAAAAATAATAGTTTTAATATTAATATAAAATTTAATAATAAACAATAATTTTAATGATAATGATAATTTTATTACTAATAATAATTTTAATAAAGATGATAATAAAAATATTACTTTTAATAAAAATGATAATTTTCATAATTTTAATTATAATGATAATAATAATAATAATAATAATAATAATAATAATAATAATAATAATAATAACGAATAGTAATAGAAATAAAATGCTACCTCAAAAGTGTTTAGTGTGTCTTTTTTTTAAAAATTGCCCTTGTCAAGACACGAACCCACAACCTCTTGTTAAACACAAGAACACCCATAACCATTGCACCATCTTCGTTTTCCTGATATTACTAATATTTTTTATAGTTTTAACCCGTATCATTTTAATCATAACCATCTTCTTATCATTCGTTTATCATTATCATAATCATAACTTAATCAAGGGATTATCATTATCATCATCATTTAACATCAAGATTATCACATACATCTATCATCATCATCATTCGCGTAACATGATCATAAATTCATGTATATCACCATAATCATCGTCTTCATGTTATCATCGCCATCCTCCCACTCGGCCCAACAGAAAATCTCAGTCCAATAATCCTAACTCACGGCCCACTCGAAAAACAATCATAGGGTCACGGCCCAAAACAGAATTAGGCCCAATAAAATAGGAAAAGAGTTCGGTTCTCCAATTTTTTTTTTCTTTTTTTTTATCCGTTTTCTAATACAGATAAACTTCCCCCATGTTCTTTTGTCGGCCAGTATCAAGTTCAAACAGAAAATATTAATAAAAAGAAACTCTTGATGGGAAGAGTTGTTCGATCAGGAAACCATAAATTAAAAGAAATATAAAAGTATTTTCTTTTGACACCGCAGCCATACTTCTCTGTGTTGGTGTTCGAATGCAGTAGAAATAAAAACAAGCGAATAGCAGTGAGGTTTGTAGGGATCGTTGGGACTGAAACAGGAACCATATGCTTCGGTTTACAGTTCTTGTGGTTTTGGTGGTCGTGGTTGGGTTTAAGTGGTGGTTGACGGGTTTAAAACAGAAAAGGTATATAGCAGTAGGTTGTTGATGGTGCACGACAAGAAAAGAAGGAAACAAGAGGAAACAAGAAGCATATAGTGTTCACTGTTGAAGAAGATGGGTGGTGGATTGAGGGTGAGGTTTGTGGTTGCAACAATCAAGCTGGTGTAACAATAGGTTAGCAAAGGAAGAGTACCGATTGATGACTATGGTCTGTAGTAGCAAGCAAATAGCAGTAGTCGAAAAGATCGAATAACAGAAGGTGTTGTTCTTGGTGGGGGTCTTGTGGAATCGAGCATGAAGTAGAACCCAGTCGGCTGTAGCAACAAAACAATAGAAGGTGACGGTTTGAAAAGAAAAAAAATGGTGATCGACTAGATGATGAAGGTGATGAGGTTGATGAAGAAAAATCGTGAACAAGTAGTGGCTAATATCGAGGGTAAGTTTTAATGAGTTTCGATAGTAACAGTGATGGGTGTTGGTGATCACAAGTAGAAAGAAGACAGAGGGTTCATGATGTATGTTAAAACAATTGGAGTAGCACTCTTTATAAACATGTAAGGATCAACTAGTTTTTAAGTATAATAAATAATTCAATTATTAAAGTGTTAAACAGTATTGTTGAAATCTAGATCCATATGTATTGTATGTGGGTTCTGCTTTTTACCAAAGAAGGAAAAGAATAGTAGCAAATGCAAGAAAAGAAAATGTGTTTGTGTCATTGCATGCGTATGTATATATGTAAATAAGATAGTGGAAATGAAAAGTAACACACTTATATATAATTCATAATTCAAGTGGTCGTCTTTGAGGTAGTTGAGCGGAAGAAAAAAAATAATATAGAGAGAAAGGAATACGTGGTAGGGTTTCACAAAGGAAATGGTGTGAGTGATGATTGGTTGTCATTGTACGAGTGGGGTTTTTGACAGTTTGGTTTGTGATCTCCAATTCTATAAATGCATCTAACATATAGACATACAAATGCATGCAGTAAATTAATCCAATTATAATATAATAATTGAATCACATGATTCACAATGTGAACTAGCTCAGCCGCCCACAGTTTTAAGTTCGGACCTTATATCGTGGGATGCGGTAAATTTGTGGCGGTTAAAGTAAAATCACATCTTTTTATAATAAATTAGTATTTTTCATATCAACCAAATCGTTTGATGTTTTATTAACTTTTCTCAATTTATTATACACACACACACACACACACACATACATACATACATATATATATATATATATATATATATATATATATATATATATATATATATATATATATATATATATATCTTTACAAATAATGGTTCGTGAATCGTCGGGCTTGGTCAAAGGGTAACTGATTATCCGAATATAAAGATTTCAAAAATTCTAGACTCAACATTAAAGATTTTGCTTACCGTGTCGGAAACATATAAAGGTTAAGGTTTAAATTTGGTCGGAAATTTCCGGGTCATTACAACTACCAAAACCGAGAAGTCGTCCATGAAGACTTCCATACAACGTTCAATCATGTCGTGGAATATTGCTACCATGCATTGCTGGAATGTAGCTGGTGCATTGCATAACCCAAAGGGCATGCGTCGATAGGGAAATGTTTCATAAGGACAGGTAAAGGTTATTTTTTCTTGGTCCTTAGGATCGAGGGGAATCTGAAAGTATCCGAAAAAACCGTCAAGGAAACAATAATACTTGTTTTCTGATAGACGTTCCAACTTTTGATCAATGAAAAGTAATGGAAAATGATCCTTCCGGGTTGCATCGTTAAGTTTACAATAATCTATGCAAACCCTCTAACCGGTGACCTCCCGTGTTGGAATAAGCTCATTATTCTCATTTTGAATTACAGTTGTCCCTCCCTTCTTGGTTACCATTTGAACAGGACTGCCCCATGGTGAATCAGAAATGGGATAGATTAGACCGGCATCCAGAAGTTTGATTACTTCTTTCTTGATGACTTCTTGAATCATAGGGTTGACCCTTCTTTGCCTCTGAATTGACAGTTTGAAATCATCTTCCATGAAAATCTTGTGGGTGCAATAGTTGGGACTGATTCCTTTTATGTCGGAGATCTTCTAAGCAATTTCCTTCTTATGTGATTTCAGAACTTGAATCAATTTCGCCTTCTCTTGTGGTGTGAGGTCTTTCAAAATGATTACGGGGAGTTGCGATTCTCCTTCTAAGAATGCATACTCCAGATTGTCGGGTAACTTCTTCAACTCTAATTCCGGAGGTTCCTCGATAGATGGCTTCATTCTAGCTATTTCCTTTTGGGTCTAACGAGTCATATCTCTCTTGGAATTCTGATTCTTCTGCAGTAGCGGTCATTGATGCTTTCTATTCTTAGTTCTTGGAAATTATCCTTCTTAATGCTTCCTCTTCAGAAACGTCTTCCTTAGTTTTGAAGGTTGGTTCGGGAATTTTGACACAGTCCTCTTTTGACTGGGTTCCTGGGATACCAGAATGAAATCTGTTTCTTCAATTGGTCTTCTCCTTAAATGAGGTAGGGGAATGCCTTGCCCTAGCGGTGCTATTTGGATAGTCTTGCCGAGAAAGTTACTTTCAGAGAAGGGAGATTTATTTTGACCAGGATCTATGGCTGAATGGGTGTCGAGATTTCCTTCAGGAGGTGTAAAGAACAGATCCTTAGAAATTTGATCTTGACTACATATAGCCATGGTATCCTCCAGATATTCATTTACGAATTCTTGAAAAGAATCAATGAGATTGATATCTTTTTCGCGGGGGTGGCTCATGAGTCGGTCGACATTGAATGTGGCTTCTTCACTCCCAACTCTTAATTTCAATGATTTCTCGTGTACATCGATTACGGCCTTGGCAGTATTCAAGAATGGTCTGGCAAGTATGAGTGGGACCTTCGTGTCTTCCTCAATATCCATAATGACGAAGTCAACGGGAAATGAGAACTTATCCACTCTGACTAGGACATCTTCACCTATTCCTCGATGAATCTTAACTGATTTGTCCGCGAGTTGGATAGTCATTCTGGTGGGCCTTAAGTCATTTAATCCTAGCTTTTTGAATAACGAATATGGCATTAGGTTTACTGGCTCCTAAGTCTGCTAATGCATTGCTAATTTGGATATCTTGCAGGTAGCAAGGTACCGTAAATCTTCATGTATCTTCTAATTTCGGGGGAATACCATGTTGTAATACTAATGAACATTCTTCACTTAAGGACAAGCTAACTATCTCTCTTAATCTCTCTTTGTTTGAAAGTAGTTCTTTGAAAATTTTTGCGCAGTTTGACATTTCTACTAAAGCATCTACTAGTCGTACATTCAAATGTAGATTCTTGATAATATCCCAATACTTAGCGAATTGCGCTTCCTGTTTTTCCTTCCTAAGCCTACCTGGGAAAGGTATGCGGGCGCGTGGAATAATTTTTGGGGCTTTAGGAGAGATAGGTTCCGGTGGATTGACAACATGGTCAATTGGCACAGGTTCCTTATCGGAAAAATCTTGTATGGGTATATTAACTTTAGTGGTTAACCGTTTAAGCGTAAGCTGAAATTTGGCTATTAATTCTTCAAAAGTCTTTATCAAAGTGTCGAACTTGTTTTGTCATTCTATGACTTGAAGGTTTATCATGTATTGCTTTTTCATAAATTCAACTAAAATTTCCTTAGAGTGAAGACTAAGTTTGTGTAATGGGAAGATTATATTATGGTCCGAGCTATTTTGCTGTTTATGTGCCCATCTAGGGTAAGGGTATAGCATTGGTAGTTTTAGGAATTGGTAAACTTTGAAGAATGAGGGTGAGATCTTGTAACCTGGTTTCCAGCATTTTTACCGTATGAGTGAAGACGTCATCCTTCTCAGCAGCTTCATTGCACCAATCTTCCTGTGGTGCAGCTATTGTGTCTAAGAGATTCCATGCTTCGTCTGCTGTTCGGGACTTGAAATTGCCTTGCGAGGCCATGTCTAGGAGAGACTTATCCTCCTTGGTCAAACCATTGTAAAGTGTATAGATTATTTCTGCCCGACTTAACGAATGATTAGGACATCTTTTAAGCATCACTTTTATTCTATTCCATGCTAGACACAATGACTCGTTTTCTTTTTGAGAAAAGGTTGTGATATCATTTCTTAAACAGGTTTGTAGGGAAGGTGGATAAAATTTGTTTAAAAACTTGGTAGCTAATTCCTCCCATGAATGTATTGAATTCAGGTTAAGCTCATCAAACCATGCTAAAGAGTGTGTAGACAGAGAATTTTGAAAAAAAACGAAGTTTCAAAAGGTTTTTCTCGATCTCTTCCTTCTTAAAAGAGTCAACTAGACTGATAAATTTTTTTAAGTGAAAGTTTGGATCGTCAGTCGGTAATCCTTAAAATTTACAGATCATACTGACCAGCTTGATCATATGCATATTGATTCCAGGAATTCTTTCGGTTTCTAAGGTGATTGGTCATCCTCTTTCCTCTAAGCATGATTTATGCATAGAAGCAAGGGTGTTTTTTTGTTCGATTTTTAGATTTTCTGTTTAAAAAGATTTAAAAATAACGTTTAGAAAATAATAATTGACTAAAAGGATCGATAATTTAATAAAAATAATTATTCTTGAAATTCGGTCGCTAACCTTATCGGATATCTTAACTGATAGGACTTCTTATAGATTACTTCGTATCTAGGTGGCCAGCCCGACTACGGAGAGGCGGGATCTTTTTGGTTCCAATATAATTGGAGACTATTCGGAAAATCCAACAACCAAGTCCGTGTATAATTGTCTTTCTTACAAACTAACAAAAAATACTTTTGTCTGTTTAAAATCTTTCAAAATATTCGATCCCCGGCAGCGGCGCCAGAAAACTTGTGTCTACAATGATATGGCCGAAACGGACGGTTTTTATTCGTGCGGTGTCGTTAGGCCACAGGATGTCAGATTCAGTTGATCAAGGTAGCATACAGTGGTTTTGTTTATTTATATTGTGCAGGGTCTAAATTTACTTTTACTTTCTAAGGTGTAGAAGGTTTAACTTAACCTAGTGTCGTATTTTAGAATAGATTAACGAATTGAAAATCAAGTGGATAATTGTCTTATATTTAAATTACCCAGATAAAGGATAATAGTTGGTTTAAGCTAATGGTCCTAAGTGCGGAAAAGTAAATAAAGTGGAAGGATATCCAGAGTAAGCAGATCACGGAAATGTTGACCAAGATATTAGTTTTGGGTTAGGGAAAGGTAATTATGCTTATGTTAAGGCTATGTTTGGAATAATGTAGATATGGTTGGATGAGCCAATTACACAGACCTACTTATCTCTAGACTCTCAGAGTTCTCTTTGAGCAGTGAAAAGTATGTCACATGGTTGTATAATTGAAATGCAGCTATACCTTGAAGGTTATCCTCAGTAAAGTACTAGGTTTATTAGTAAGTTAAGCTCTAATCTAACCCTCATTATCAGTTTAGTTAACTGAATAACCATGTGCCGTGTTGATTGAACACTGATCACAAACGGAAGGAGTCTGTCGGTTTAAGTTGGCAAAACCTTAAATGAAAACTAACAACCATTTCATCATACTAATGAGATCATATCTATTCAAATATTATACAGCATTACAGTTGATATACTAAAAGTAAAGCAGATAGAAACCTAATAGATACCTAGACAGTTGATATGACTTAGTCCTAGGGCAACAACCAAACAAGAACATGCAATAGGCTTGGGTCACATAGTAAAGGCACTAACTAGATCTTAACAGCTCCTAAGAGGTCTCCTTGAAATAGTCAATAGGCATACTAGGTCATTCATGTCTCAATTCCTAAGTTCCGTGTCCTAAAAGCGCATTAAATCCCTCTCGGGAACTCCGGCCATACCGAGTTCATAGAATCTTCAGATACAGTATAACCAGGAGTCTTAATCCTATGAAGTAGCCAAGTTCATATAAGTGGACAAGTCCTGATCACAACCTAGGTTGGTCAATCCTTAAGATGCTAGCATACAAATCTATCAGACTCACAAGTTCAGCATAACAGTAGTAACCGTACTAGATTAACATAATTACGCTAATCCAAACTTCTATCATGGCAACATACAAATTAATTAAGCTAATATGGTAATATCGGAACCTATTATTAAACATAAAAAGTAAGAATACATGTTAATACAAAAGACAAGCGTTTCAGATAAAAACCTGAAAAGGCTGAAGAAATCTGCCCGAGATGGCAGGGACTCGCCGGGATATCCTCCGAAAAATAAAAGCTAAGTTAGCTACTACTAAAAACTAACTAAAACTTGAAAATATAATATGAATTTGTAAATTGAGTGTGTGTTGAAATGGATGGAGAGAGCCCTTTAATAGACTTAATTTTTTCCTACAAACGGCTGGAAGGCCGTTTGGCATGCCTTTTGCAGGGCCGTTTGATTGTTTTGCTCGCTTGCTGTGGCCGTTTGACTTCGGCATGTGGCAGGCCGTTTGCAAGTCAGGCAAGCCATTTTGCAGGCCATTTCGTAGGCCGTTTGGCTTACCTGGTCAGTTGAAATTCACTAGATCGTAACTTGATTTCTTTTCTTTCATCGTTTTCGCTCTAGAATCTTCGTTTTAGCTCCGTTTTACTTGATTCTTTTTGCATCGCCTTCGTAATTACTTAATCCACAAAACCAACCAAAAAGTGATAATTTTGCCGATAAAGTTTGAAACTTTATTGATTTAGGGCTTAATATCGGGGGTAAAAATGTGACTTTTTGGCATATCAAAATCACCCTTTTCGCCATATCAAAACCTTCGCTTTTCTCCGCAAACCAACATTTAAACCCGCTCTTCCCTTTGAAAGAATGATTAGGGAGTAGAACAGTGCCGTCCTTATCTAACCGATGGAGATTTGATTCTTGGTCAAGCCTATGACAATACTTGCAACATGACTGACTATGAGAGAATTCATTTCATAGATTTATAGGGAACCCCAAACACTTGAGTGATTCGAGTGACCCGTGTAAGGAAGCCAAAGTCATGTAACTTCCCCTCATGCTTGCAGAGATAGTAACTACCCTTTTAGAAGACAGTTTGTTTGATCTTGCTCTTATAATAAATAACAAGCCACTTGAATAATAGAACGAAACCTCAGAAGCACCCTTGAACTCAAAATAAATGAGGAGTTTGCTTGAGGACAAGCAAGTCTAAGTGTGGGATATTTGATATCGGCAAAAAAATCACGTTTTTACTCCCAATATTAGCCTCATTTATGATAAAGTAATTCACTTTATCATCTAAATAAGCAATTATTTGCTGCATTTGATAGATTATGTTATTACAATGGCTATGTTTTAAGAATCACTAAAAACGGATGAAAAACGAGGATAAACGAGCAAAACCGGCTAAGACGAGTAACTCGCGTTTAATTAACTTATTTTATAATTTTTGGAAAAGTTTATTTCATTAACCTCATGGTGTAGGATATTTAATTACGAACGCGTAGGCGCAAGAATCGTCAGAAACGGAGCTAAAACGAAGATTCTAAAGCGAAAACAGTGAAAAACAAGAAATCAAGTTTCGATCCAGCGAACGGCTTGCCATAAGGGAAAATGGCTTGCCAACAAACGGGCACCAAAAACGGCCTTTTCAAACGACTTTCTAAACGGCCTACCAAATGGCATGCCAGCCATTTTACAGCCATGTAATTACAATTTTGCATCAAGCCTTTCCTATAAATAGGTGGCTCATCCCACCATTTCAACACACACCTTCTTCACTTCTTTTTCTAAAACATCTCTCTATTGTCTCTCTCTAGTGATCATTAGGAGATTAGTTCTCTCTCTACTTTCTCTCTCTAGATTCTATAGAGAGAAAAGTACAGATATTAGGAAAATAATTATCTCTCTATTGTTGCTCTCTAGTGATCAATAGGAGATTAGTATGTAGTTAGTAGTAGAAGCTATCAAGCATTGTAATGTTATAGATATTATGAAGAAATACAAGTGTTATTCTGTCGACATTATTCGGTAACATCTATCCTTTTTTTATTAATTTATTATAATATTCTTGTTTGATGTTTATGATTTATTAATATTAGAAATGCTTGTTGCCATGATGTGTTAATAATTACTTGATTGTTTGCCATGATTTAATAAAATTAGTTAGGGATGATTATCGTTTCGTACTCGCTTTCTGTGTATGATATTAAACCTCGTTATTATCGTCCTTCCACCAATAAACGAGATTAAAACCTTTTATAAAGTCGACAATAATAAGGGTAATTAATTATATGTGTTTATACATTGGTCAAGGTATGAACCCACTGAAAATACTATAAAGTACATGTGGAATTACCATAGGACTAGATCAAGACATTAGTCAAGAGTATAAGACTCGAGGAAATAATGTTACGACAGTAGAATACAATGTTGATGTACTATAGGACCACTTAAGCATGGTAAAGGTTAGAAGCTATGGAACCATTATAAGTGATAATGCTAAAAACGAACATATATTTAATCGCATTATCTCTCAAGAAAGACAAGCTTTTAGTTGCAGTTGTCCTATTTACAAAGAATATTTGTTTAAATATTAAAAGGTGAAGACAAAAGACAGATTCGACAAATTGAAGACGCAAACGACCAAAAAGCTAAAAAGTACAAAGTACAAGCAAAGAGGTTCAAATTATTGATGAGGAACGCCTAAAAATGACAAGAGTACAAGCCGCAAAACGCAAAGTACAAGATATTAAATTATACGAAAGGACGTTCGAAAATCCGGAACCGAGACATGAACTAGCTTTCAACGTACGACGTAACGGATCGAAAATTATAAATTAATTATGTATATAAATATAATATAATATATAATTAATTATATAAATTATATATTTATATTATATTTATAATAAAATCCGTCGGCAGACTAAGATCCAAACTTGTGTGAGCTGGATTCCACAGCTCCGCACTCGCGGAGCTTATAAAGGCAAATTGCACCGCACTCGCGGAGCCCATAAATTCAGAAATCCACCTATAAAAGGCCATGCAATTCGACAGATTATTTACACCTTTTTCATTTTCATCATACGTAATATATATATATATATATATATATATATATATATATATATATATATATATATATATATATATATATTATAATTTTAATTTTAATTTTAATTTTAATCCTAATAATAAGGGTATGTTAGCGAATGTTGTAAGGGTGTAAGTCGAAATTCTGTCCGTGTAACGCTACGCTATTTTTAATCATTGTAAGTTATGTTCAACCTTTTTAATTTAATGTCTCGTAGCTAAGTTATTATTATGCTTATTTAAATCGAAGTAATCATGATGTTGGGCTAAAAATATTAAAATTGGGTAATTGGGCTTTGTACCATAATTGGGGTTTGGACAAAAGAACGACACTTGTGGAAATTAGACTATGGGCTATTAATGGGCTTTATATTTGTTTAACTAAATGATACTTTTTTAATTTTAATATAAAGATTTACAATTGGACATACCTATAAATAACCATATACACTCGATCGAACACGATGGGCGGGATATTTATATGTACGAATAATCGTTCATTTAACCGGACACGAGAATGGATTAATAGTATATGAAATTATTAAAACAGGGATGAAATTATGTACAAGGACACTTGGCATAATTGATAACAAAGTATTAAAACCTTGTTACAGTTTAAGTCCCCAATTAGTTGGAATATTTGACTTCGGATATAAGGATAATTTGACGAGGATACTCGCACTTTATATTTATGACTGATGGACTGTTATGGACAAAAACCAGACGGACAAATTGAATAATCCAGGACAAAGAACAATTAACCCATGGGCATAAAACTAAAATCAACGCGTCAAACATCATGATTACGGAAGTGTAAATAAGCATAATTCCTTTATTTTCATATTTAATTGCACTTCTAATTATCACATTTTTATTTATTGTCATTGTATTTAATTGCACTTTTAATTATCGCACTTTTTAATTATCGTAATTTTATTTTATCGCACTTTTATTATTCGCAATTTCATTATCGATATTTACTTTACGCTTTAAATTAAGTCTTTTATTTATTTAATATTTTACATTAGGTTTTAACTGCTACTAAAGTTTTAAAAATCGACAAACCGGTCATTAAACGGTAAAAACCCCCCTTTATAATAATAATATTACTTATATATATATTTGTATTTTTATAAATTAAAACTAATATAGCGTTAAGCTTTGTTTAAAAGATTCCCTGTGGAACGAACCGGACTTACTAAAAACTACACTACTGTACGATTAGGTACACTGCCTATAAGTGTTGTAGCAAGGTTTAGGTATATCCATTCTATAAATAAATAAATATCTTGTGTAAAATTGTATCGTATTTAATAGTTTTTCCTAGTAAAATATACACTATTTCATATACGCCTCGCATAACATCAAGTATTTTTGGCGCCGCTGTCGGGGAACTTAAATGCCGAAATCGCAACGCTAATGATATAAAAAAAATAATAATAATAATATAATTTTGTAAAAGTTTTTATTAAGTCCTTCGTATAAAAATATAAGTTTTTTTTTAAAATATAAAAATATAAAAATACAAAAAGAGTTTGTTAAAAAATATATAAAGTTTAAAAAAAGTATTTTTACTTTTGAGTTTAAAAATAAGTATTTTATTGTTTTATAAAAATATTTAGTTATATTTATATTTTGTATATATTTGATAAAACAGAAAAACATAAAAAAAAATAAAAAGAAAAAAACTGAACCTGTGCAAAAACGAACCCCTTTTCAGCCTAAATTTGACCCTCCACGACTCGCGGAGCTTTTGAACTGGACCTAACCGCACTCGCGGAGGTCAATCTGACAGGTCAACCAAGGACTGCAATTAATACGAAATTAGGGTTTAATTAATTTAATTATTTAGTTTTTAGGGTTTTATTTAATTAATTAGTTTAGTTATTTATTTAATTTGTATTATTAAGTTATAATTAGTTTAATTAATTTATAAAATTAATAGTTTTATTAAATAAATAATATAAAAATAATATTTTTATGAAAATTGTACTTTTTACAACTTTAAGTACATTTTTATATTTTGTATTTTTTATCCGTTTTAGCGTAATATTTGTATTTTCCGCTCGTATTTAGTTTTAAATCATAGTATTTGCCATTGTTATTTTTATTTTTAGATTTTTAGGCTTTGCCGTAAAATCCCTTAAGTGCTTTTTCTTTAGACTAAGATTTAGGTTCTTTAGAATTTTGCGACGCTGTTCTAAGTTTTTAGTACCTTTTTAAGATATTGCCATTTGGGATATAGAATTCCTTGTAAGCTTTAATATTTTTAGACGCAACTTTTAATTCTTAGTTTTTAGTTCCTTTTTAAGTTTCGACGCGCTACTTTCTTATTTTTATTTTTCGACGCCTATTATTTTTCAATCTTTTATTTTTCGACGTTTTTCGACGCGCTCTTTTTCTCTCTTATTTCTCGCCATTCTAGTTTTTAGGACTTATAATTTTCTCTATTTCTTATCTAAATTTCTTAAATTTCAACGAAAAAATTATTTTAAGCAGTTAAATTGATAGACATCAAAATTTTCTGGTTCGTAGTAATAGTTGGATTTGTACGTGGACCGGGTTATTGGAGCCAAACAGTACTCAATTATATTGAGAACAAACGAATCCTGCCCCTCTGCTGCATCTTTTGGCTATTCGAAACGTGGGCAAAATCAGAAAAGTCTATTAATTGGATAACTTATATAATTTTTCTTTCTTTTTAAAAACTAATAAGATATCAAGTGAATGCACCGAGCAAAACGTTCACCACCTTTTGTACGTTCACCACCTGTAACTCGATCAAGACATCTAGCTAATATTACCGCCGTTGATTTTTCTTTAGAATCGTCATCCAGTCGACCAAGTACTCCAATTCAAATTTCCGATAATCCATTTTTTGAACCCGACCTCACAATTGAGAATCCGGAGAATATTCAGGGACAATTCATAGATCCTGAACCATTAAGTTTTTCTCCGGAACCACAATCATTCAAACAGAGATTGTTGAGGAACGAACCATTAAATCAGAATCCTCTAGTGATTCAGATTCAACAAATTCAATCATGGAAAATCTGGAACCTCTAAGTATGGAAGACCGAATGAGAGCTAAACGCACTGGCCAAGGTCACGCAATTACTCATCCAGACATTAATGCGCCAGATTATGAAATCAAAGGACAAATTCTACATATGGTGACTAATCAATGCCAATTTAGTGGTGCGCCGAAGGAAGATCCAAATGAACATCTTCATACCTTTAAAAGGATCTGCACTCTATTTAAAATAAGAGAAGTTGAAGATGAACAGATATATCTCATGTTATTTCCCTGGACTTTAAAGGGAGAAGCCAAAGATTGGTTAGAATCGTTACCTGAAGGGGCGATTGATACATGGGACGTTTTAGTTGAAAAATTTCTTAAACAATTCTTTCCGGCATCTAAAGCCGTAAGACTTCAAGGAGAAATTGTTACGTTCACACAGAAGCCAAATGAAACTCTATATGAGGCATGAACAAGATTTGGTAAGTTATTAAGAGGATGTCCGCAACATGGTTTAGACACTTGTCAAATAGTACAAATATTCTACCAAGGATGCAACATCACTACAAGGAAAGACATAGACATAGCAGCTGGTGGTTCCATTATGAAGAAAACAGAAACTGACGCTTATAAGATTATTGATAACACTGCTTCCCACTCACATGAGTGGCACCAAGAAAAAGTTATCGTTAGATCATCTAAAGCAGCTAGAGCCGATTCTAGCCATGACTTAGATTCCATTTCCGCAAAGATAGATGCTGTCAAGAGAGGAATGGAAAAGATAACTAAGGATATACACTCAATACGAATTAGTTGTGAGCAGTGTGGAGGACCACATTTGACAAAAGATTGTCTCAGTATTGAACTAACAATGGAACAAAGAGAGAATGTTTCATATCTAAACCAAAGGCCTGGAAATAATTATCAGAATAATTATCAACCGCCAAGACCGATTTACAATCAAAACCAGAATTATAATCGAAATGTTCCATACAACAACCAACAAGGTCCTAGCAATCAACAAGTATCCAATAATACTTACAATCAGCAAAGACCTAATTTTCAAAACAAACCACCACAAACCGATGATAAAAAGCCAAATTTAGAAGATATGATGACGAAGCTAGTTGAATCTCAAACGCAATTTTTTATATCTCAGAAACAAACCAATGAACAAAATGCTCAAGCATTTAGAAATCAACAAGCTTCTATTCAAAATCTGGAATAAGAAGTAAGTAACCTAGCAAGGTTAATAGGTGAAAGAAAATCGGGAAGTCTACCCAGTGATACAAATGCTAACTCCCGGAATGAAACAGCTAAAGTCATTACCACAAGAAGTGGTATTACACTTAAACCACCTGAAATACCTGTAATTTCTGATGAAGCTATTTCTACTCCACAAGAACCACAACCTGATCAAGATAAGGAAAAAGAACCGGTAGTTGAAAAGGTTAATGAAGATAACACAGTTAAGGCTAAACCTTATGTTAAACCATACCAACCACCACTTCCTTACCCGAGTAAAATGAGAAAAGAGAGACTTGAAGCCGAGCAATCCAAATTCTTGGATATGTTTAAACAGATAAATGTAAATCTTCCTTTTATTGATATGATTTCAGGAATGCCTAGATATGCTAAATTTCTGAAAGATCTAATTTCAAATAGAAAGAAAATGGAAGAGCTCTCGGCTAGTACTATGAATGCTAATTGTTCTGCAGTGTTGTTGAATAAAATACCAGAAAAACTATCTGATCCAGGAAGTTTCACAATTCCATTTTTTCTGGGAAGTCTTAGTTCAATAGAAGCATTGGCAGATTTAGGTGCTAGTATAAATTTAATGCCGTATTCACTATACACTAAACTAGACCTTGGAGAATTGAAACCAACATGAATAAGCATACAACTAGCCGATAGATCAATAAAATATCCTAGAGGGATAATGGAGAACATGCTAGTTAAAGTTGGTACTTTAGTATTTCCAGTAGATTTTGTTGTTCTGGACATGGAAGAAGATTCTCAAGTTCCTCTCATATTAGGAAGACCATTCTTAAACACGGCTAAAGCAATGGTAGACGTGTTCGGTAAGAAACTTACCCTAAGTATAGCGGACGAGAGTGTTACCTTTTCTATTGATAGAGCAATGCAACAACCGCAATCTGCAGATGATACATGTTATTATATTCAAACTATAGATTCACATGCAGAATTGTTAGAAGAATTTCGAAAATTACAAGGAACAAGAGAATGTTCTTTAGGAGAAGGTACTGAACCAATTGATGAAACTGAAATGTTAGCTACACTTATGGCTAATGGATATGAACCAACAACAGAAGAAATTCAAATGCTAAAAGAAGAAGACAGATATCGATATAAATCATCGATAGAAGAACCACCGAAATTAGAGTTAAAACCACTTCCAAACCATTTGGAATACGCTTATTTACATGGTGAATCTGAATTACCTGTAATAATATCGTCTTCTCTTACTGAAAATGAAAAATCTCAACTCATTTCTGTGCTAAAAGCTCATAAACCAGCTATTGCATGGAAGATTCATGATATTAAAAGAATAAGTCCTTCGTATTGCACACATAAAATCCTTATGGAAGAAGGTCATAAAACGTATGTGCAACGGCAACGAAGACTAAATCCTAATATGCAAGATGTTGTTAAGAAAGAAATTATTAAAATGCTAGATGCAGGTTTAATTTATCCAATTTCTGATAGTCCATGGGTAAGCCCAGTTCAATGCGTACCTAAGAAGGGTGGCATGACTGTCATTACAAATGAGAAAAATGAGCTTATTCCTATTAGGACTGAAACAGGATGGCGTGTATGTATTGAATATAGAAATTAAATGACGCCACCAGAAAAGATCACTTTCCCTTACCTTTCATTGATCAAATGTTGGAAAGATTAGCCGGAAATAGTTACTATTGTTTTCTTGATGGTTTTTCCGGATATTTTCAAATTCCAATAGCACCCGAGGATCAAGAAAAAACCACGTTCACATGCCCTTATGGTACTTTTGCTTACAAACGCATGCCATTTGGACTTTGCAACGCCCCTGCAACCTTTCAAAGGTGCATGATGGCGATTTTTCATGACATGATAGAAGAATGCATGGAAGTTTTCATGGATGACTTTTTAGTCTTCGGTGATACATTTGAATCATGTCTAGTTAATCTTGAACGAATGCTTATTAGATGTGAACAATCAAATCTAGTTCTTAATTGGGAAAAATGCCATTTCATGGTTAAAGAAGGCATCGTTCTTGGACATAAAATTTCAAAGGAAAGAATTGAAGTGGATAGAGCTAAAGTAGATGTAATTGCTAAACTTCCACATCCCACCAATGTTAGAGGAGTTAGGAGTTTTCTAGGGCATGCCGGTTTTTACCGACGTTTCATAAAAGATTTATCTAAAATTGCCACTCCTATGAATAAACTCCTAGAAAAGGATGCTCCATTCATCTTTTCAGATGAATGTATCAAATCTTTTAATATTCTTAAAGAAAAACTCACTAATGCGCCGATTATGATAACTCCAAATTGGAATCTACCATTTGAACTTATGTGTGATGCAAGTGATTTTGCAATGGGAGCCGTTTTAGGACAAAGGATTGAAAACGATTTCAACCTATATATTATGCTAGTAAGACGTTACAAGGAGCATAAAAAAATTACACAACTACTGAAAAAGAACTCCTTGCAATTGTCTTTGCTTTTGACAAATTTCGATCATATCTCGATCTAGCTAAAACGGTGGTCTATACCGACCATTCTGCTCTTAGATACCTATTTTCGAAACAAGATGCTAAACCACAATTAATCCGTTGGATCTTACTCTTACAAGAGTTTGATATTGAAATCCGAGATAAAAAGGGAGCAGAAAATCTCGCCGCTGATCATCTTTCTCGTCTTAAAAATCCCGAATTAGAAGTTCTAAATGAATCGGCCATACACGACAACTTTCCTGATGAATATCTGTTGAAGATAGATTATAGTGAAATTCCATGGTTTGCAGACTATGCAAACTATTTAGTATGTGGATTCCTTGAAAAAGGATTGTCGTACCAAAAACGAAAGAAATTCTTTAGTGATATAAAACACTATTTCTGGGAAGATCCACATTTGTTTAAAAGTTGTCCAGATGGAATAATATGCCGATGTGTATTCGGAGATGAAGCTAGTAAAATTTTAAACCATTGTCACACAGGACCAACAGGAGGGCATTATGGGCCTCAACTAACAGCAAGAAAAGTTTACGATGCTGGATTCTATTGGCCTACAATTTACAAAGACGCACACCTTCTTTGTAAATCCTGTGATGCTTGTCAAAGGGCCGGAAAAATAAGTCAACGTGATGAAATGCCACAAAATGTCATTCAAGTATGTGAAGTATTTGACATTTGGGGTATTGACTTTATGGGTCCATTTCCAAAATCTCATAATAATCTCTATATTCTCGTAGCCATTGATTATGTATCTAAATGGGCAGTAGCACAAGCTCTCCCAACTAACGATGCACGAGTTGTAGTCAACTTTTTAAAACGTCTTTTCGCAAGGTTTAGAAAACCGAAAGCTTTAATAAGTGATCGGGGAACTCATTTCTGTAATAATTAACTTGAGAAAGTTCTCAAAAGATATGGAGTAACTCATAAAATCTCCACTGCTTATCATCCACAGACAAGTGGACAAGTTGAAAATACCAACCGAGCTTTAAAACGTATTCTAGAGAAAACAGTAGGATCAAATCCGAAGGAATGGTCCATGAAATTGGAGGATGCACTCCGGACTTTTAGAACAGCCTACAAAACTCCAATTGGAACCACACATTTTAAACTCGTTTACGGAAAAGCATGTCATCTTCCATTAGAAATTGAACACAAAGCATTTTGGGCTTTGAAGACATGTAATCTTGATTTACATGAAGCTGGACGTCTACGATTAAGTCAACTAAACGAATTAGAATAATTAAGACAAGAAGCATACGAAAATTCGTTAATCTATAAGGAAAGAACGAAGAAATGGCATGATAAAAGAATCAGAAGTTCCAAAGAATTTAAAGAAGGAGACAGAGTTCTTCTTTTCAATTCACGATTCAAGCTATTTTCTGGAAAATTGAAATCAAGATGGTCTGGACCATTCATAGTCAAAAGAGTTTTCCCATACGGAACAGTAGAATTAATAAATTCAAATGGGATTGAATTTAAGGTTAATGGTCACAGAGTTAAACATTACATAGATAGTCCGATGGAAGTTGACAACGAAGTTAATCACAATTTCAACACCACAGCTAACTAAGTGTGGGGAGAATTAAGTCTTTTAAGGATAATATGTATTTCTGTTAGAGTTAGATTTTCTGTTTTCGTGTAGTTCTCGAAAATGGAACCCGAATGTTCTTTCCCTAGCAGACCCTAAAGAACTAGTCTTCTCCCCCCATTCTGAATTTTTATTTTTTTTTGGGTTTTACGAGATGAAGACTTCCTGTGAATTAAACTATGGTCTAATGTGTGACAACCCGGAAATTTTTGACCAAATTTAAACTTTATCTTTAAATGATTTAACGTTTCCGACACGATAAGCAAAGTCTATGAAGTTGAATCTCAAAATTTTAGAACTGTTTCATTACATTTGACTGCTCTCGACGATTCATGAACAATTATATGTATATATATATATATATATATATATATATATATATATATATATATATATATATATATATATATATATATATATATGTACAAGTAAAAATGACTTTCCTATAGTAAAACACTATTTGCTACAGTAAAACACTATTTGCTACAATAAAACACTATTTGCTACAGTGAAACCGTATTTTGCTACAGTGATTTGCTACAGTAAAATACTATTTGCTACAGTACACTATTGCTACAGTAAACACTATTTGATGTCGACGAACTAGCAAACAAAAACGGATAAGGCGGCCATGCGATCGCATGGCAAAAACACTGAAAACGCATGCGATCGCATGAGGTACTGTAGCAGGCCACATACTATAAAAGCTCGGTTCATTCCTCCGAATTATTATTTTTTATATTATTATTATTATTATTATTATTATTATTATTATTATTATTATTATTAAGATTAATATTATTATTATTAATCTTATTATAATATTATTATTAGTAGTATATATACCTAAAATACTACGACGAGGTTATGAGCGTGTCACCTTCAAAATGGGTTTTTGAGCGGGATAGAGCTAAGGAAATTATGGGTTATTGCCAAGGAGGTTATGGGTAATGTTCGGGGGTATATTTGTGAATCAAATCTAGTGTTTATCATCTCTGTTACGTCTACGTACTTTCCTACAATATTGAATCTCAATATTTATACGTAATCACTCATATTTTATCTTTTATATATTAATTGTGTATCCATGTCTAGTGCTCGAGTATATATATATTTATATATGCTTGTATGCTAAATTTCGTCGTTAAACAGTTATAATGAATCATGAATTAAATACATATATTACTGGTAAAAAGTATATAATATACATGTTTTTGGAAAGCTGGCGAAAAATCAATAACTTTTCATTTAGATATCGATTAATTTCGATAATATCGAATAACATCAGTGCCAACATTTTCAACCGTTGAATTCATCTAATAAGGTCTGTAGGTCATGTTCTTGCTGCTGGAACAGAGAGCAGATTTTTGGGTGAGATAATTCCTCTTTTATCTTTTAGGTTGTTCATATACTTGTTGATTGTTGTAGTTCAAGAGTATGATGATATTGTATACCTCTAGACGATCTAGAGAAGACCTATTGTATTGTTCTCTTTGTTGATGATAGTGGAATTTAAGTGGCTTACGAGTCCCGTGATTTTTACTTTTGATTTTGAGAGGTTTTCCACGTAAAAAGTTTTGTGTGTATCGTGTGTGCTCAATTATTTTGTATTTGCTGATTTGGGACAGAATTGGGGCTGATTTGTGGTGATTGTGGTATACCTTATTTGTTAGTTTCCTCACGGGTTCATACGGGTCGGGAAATGTTTATAAAACGGATGTTTGTTTCCTTTTTGTAGATCGTCCGTTGTGACTATTTTCCCATCAGGAGGTTTAATTCATCTTCTTTAATTGTTTGCAAACAAGTAAAAAGGTTTTGGTGATTGATTTCATTCAATTTAGGGAACCAATTTTGGTTTTCCTTTTTGGTTGATTGAAAACAGGAACGTTTCATGGTTTCTCTGTTCGATGTAGATGAAGAACTAGGGTTAAAGTCCCCAGACTTTCCCTTTTCAGTCCTTTTATGAATGGAATTTATGAATTTAGGGCTTGAGGATTTAATCCTCACCCGTTTGGTCGATTGGTAAAATTGAGGCAATAAATTGAAGGTACCTCTCGTTGATTGACTTGTGTGAGGGTTAAAACTTCTACTACCGTTGCCGGTGACCGTATGGTTGCCTCCAGTGGTTTCAGGGTTGTTGCCGGCTGCCTCTGCCATCATACTTCTGCCATGTTTCTGTTTGTGCCTCCAATTGGGGTACCGAAGAAGTTTAAAACAGTTAATTATTGTGTGTTCTTGCATTCCACAATAAACACAAGTCAGAGGTTGTGGTGGTCGATGGTGGTCTTTGGCGGCAGCTTTTGATTCAATACAAGGAGGTGTTTGACATAAAGCATCCAGAAAAGTTCCTTTGCTACCGTCTTTTCCTGACTTAGCAGCTTGATTCGTAACTTTATCTTGATTCACAAAGCTAATATTTTGCTTCTTCAAAATTGAGCTACCGTCAATTATTGACATGGCAGCTTGATTTTGATCTTGGTACATGATTGAAGCTTAAAAAACAAATGTATTGATCCCTTGATCTACATCGTTAGCTCTAATACCATGTTAAATATGATAATTAAAAGGTAATTATGATGAACAATATTGATCAGTGAGTATTTTATGAACTTGAATTGATACAATTGTTGTTTAGCAATCTGATAAGTGTTGCTTTTATATCCTAAGCCTTACAACAGCTATTTCTAAATATGGTTAGGCTCCACTAAGACTTTTAGAACCACTATTACACAAATGGAAAACTGTTGCTGAGCAGCCTGTTTGTAGCCATTTACTTGTTTACATTTGAGCAGGCATGTGATCTTCCAAATTGGGATATGATGAAGTGGACCACTTCTGATCCCAAAGTCAACTTACCTAAAATGGTAAGTTGACCTTTTTTGTTGACTCATTCTAACACCGCGCCCACGGCGACTGTACCTTGGGTAGAAATGAATGTACTCTTATGAACCTAGTCGATACCAGACTCCACAGGAAGGTCTTTTTCGGGTGCAAAATATGCAAGAACAAAGTCAGTCAAATACTGAGGGTTAAAAAAATACGCATGTATACATACCAATAGCGGTGGCGAGACCATCACAGGGAGTAAAAGTGTGAAAAGGAGAGGCACTGTCGGTCATACCTCATTTTTAAAGATGTTTCCTCTTCAAAGAAGAAGCAAGACGCGGAGGGGAATTAGTTTTCGCGGGAATACCGCCACTACCAGAAAGAACGGTGGCATGAGCATCAAGAGATGCATAATATCATCCCCGTTTTCCAAAAGAGCGTGACCTAACGGATGAATGATCCCATCCTGAACCCTGTAATAACGAATAATATATAAGGTGTCACGGATAAATGGAAACCAAGCTCCATAACTGCACGTAAGTAAAACAACTCTGTAAATAAGGACATAGAAGCAACAAGATAGTACGAAAAGCAAAAATGTAACACAATGTCATACCTTCGTCTCCTCGATAGATGACAGGAATATGAATATCATGTGCCCAATGTTGAGATATGTGTCCAAGAACAAGGGGCACGTTGGGAAGCTTTTTGTGAATCAACTTCGTACTCTGACACATTTTGACCAAGTCTAAACCAGAATCATTAAGGGTAGGAGCCCTGTTTAGGCATGCCAAGGGGGAGCCACTATCTCAGCACGTATGCCAAGAAAGAACACACCACTAATTATCCAAAACTATGCGATCGTCAACAAACAATAAAAATTGCTCCCGCTCAAAAGAGGGCGCTGTCTTCGGAATTACGATAAATGGGAACCGACCAAAAAAGGTGTACCAACCACCGGCTTAGGCAAGAAAAGTAAAAACATTATGAAACACATCGACACGAAGTGATAACTTATGAGCATGGAAGACATCTCAAAATAAATAATCTTCCCAATAACATAAGGATGAAGTTGTGATAAACCCACACCATATTCCTTTGAAACGGATACCAGAAAGTTCGTCAGCGGAAATCGCATGTTTCCAACAGAGACATTGTGGAAATAAAGAGAAGCTTTCCATGAAAGAGGGCGGTCAGCTGTCTGCCTAACAATAGGCCGGACAGGGTGGTAATCATTGAAATTGGGTATCAATTTTCGAAACACATTCAGATCGGAAGAACTGATCTTTGAATTGGCCTTCCCAACTCTAGCAGATCCTTATTTTAGCTAGGGTTATCACGGTCAAAGGACCAAAAAAGTTTCCAAGTCGACCAATCTGTTGAAATAAATTGAGTTTGTCAATGTTGCATTTGGTAAACTAGAATTCACAAATGGAGTTGGTTTCATGGTGGCTAACTTACACCATTATCTTCTAAACCAATTCACATCTACCTCTAGTATAAATAGAGATCATTGGAAACACATTCAAATCATCCCAACACATTCTTCCTTCTTCTGTTCTAGTAGTCTAATAGAGAATTAGTAAGTGATAAATCTCATAATTACAAGAGATATATAACTTGGTACTTATCCTTGTAATTAGAGATAAGTGTAATTCCTATTATTCATATTAGTGAAACGTTTCTTTCCTTACCCGTGTTTTTTACCCTATTGGGGTTTTCCACGTTAAATCTCGGTGTCCTATTATTGTTGTTATTCCAATTATTACTAGCGGTTTGCTATAATTCGGTGTCGCTTTTCTTAACAAGTGGTATCAAAGCTAAGGTTTCAATATCTAGTGTGTATTAATCTACTTATCGTATGCTCTGTGGTTGCCACGGGAGTGGATCGTCTGTAGAGACCCGTCCTAATCCATCCGGACGAAATCCATATCGATTATAAACGATTCACAACAGTTGATTTCATCACGAGGTACTTGACCTCTATATGATACATTTTACAAACATTGCATTCGTTTTTGAAAAGACAAACTTTCATTACATCAAAAGTTGACGGCATGCATACCATTTTATAATATATCTAACTATAATTGACTTAATAATAATCTTGATGAACTCAATGACTCGAATGCAACGTCTTTTGAAATATGTCATGAATGACTCCAAGTAATATCCCTAAAATGAGCAAATGCACAACGGAAGATTTCTTTCGTACCTGAGAATAAACATGCTTTAAAGTGTCAACCAAAAGGTTGGTGAGTTCATTAGTTTAACATAAATAATCATTTCCATCATTTTAGTAGACCACAAGATTTCATATTTTCATTTCTCATAAACATACGTCCCATGCATAGAGACAAAAATAATCATTCATATGGATTGAACACCTGGTAACCGACATTAACATGATGCATATAAGAATATCCCCTATCATTCCGGGAAATCCATCGGACATGATATAAAACAACATCGAAGTACTAAAGCATCTGGACGTTTGGATGGGGTTCGTCGGGCCCATAGATCTATCTTTAGGATTCGCGTCAATTAGTAGATCGGTTTACTAATTCTTAGGTTACCAAGTAAAAGGGGCATATTCGGCTTCGATCATTCAACCATAGAATGTAGTTTCGATCATTCAACCATAGAATTTTTATTTTTTTTTAGGTTTTACGAGATGAAGATTTCCTGTGAATTAAACCATGGTCTAATGTGTGACAACCCGAAAATTTTTGACCAAATTTAAACTTTATCTTTAAATGATTTAACGTTTCCGACACGATAAGCAAAGTCTATGAAGTTGAATCTCAAAATTTTAGAACTGTTTTATTACATTTGACTGCTCTCGACGATTCATGAACAATTATATGTATGTATGTATATATATATATATATATATATATATATATATATATATATATATATATATATATATATATATATATATATATATATATGTACAAGTAAAAATGACTTTCCTACAGTAAAACACTATTTGCTACAGTAAAATGACTTTGCTACAGTAAAACACTATTTGCTACAATAAAACACTATTTGTTACACTGAAACCGTATTTTGTATAGTGCTACAGTAAACATTATTTGCTACAGCAAACACTATTTGCTACAGTAAAATACTATTTGATGTCGACGAACTAGCAAACAAAAACGGATAAGGCGGCCATGCGATCGCATGGCAAAAACAATGAAAACTCATGCGATCGCATGAGGTACTGTAGCAGGCCACATACTATAAAAGCTCGGTTCATTCCTCCGAATTATTATTTTTTATATTATTATTATTATTATTAAGATTAATATTATTATTATTAATCTTATTATAATATTATTATTAGTAGTATATATACCTAAAATACTACGACGAGGTTATGAGCGTGTCACCTTCAAAATGGGTTTTTGAGCGGGATAGAGCTAAGGAAATTATGGGTTATTGCCAAGGAGGTTATGGGTAATGTTCGGGGGTATATTTTTGAATCAAATCTAGTGTTTATCATCTCCGTTACGTCTACATACTTTCCTACAATATTGAATCTCAATATTTATATGTAATCACTCATATTTTATCTTTTATATATTAATTGTGTATCCATGTCTAATGCTCTAGTATATATATATTTATATATGCTTGTATGCTAAATTTCGTCGTTAAACAGTTATAATAAATCACGAATTAAATACATATATTACTGGTAAAAAGTATATGATATACATGTTTTTGGAAAGCTGACGAAAAATCAATAACTTTTCATTTAGATATCGAATAATTTCGATGAACGGATTAAAAGATATGATCAACTGAATTATGATTGACGTTAATTGAAATTGCTTTTGAATCTACAATTAAGATTTAAACAACTCATTTACGAGATTGATAATTTGGATTTTTGAATATTACCAACCGAGTAAATGAATCCTTATATAAGGTACGTCTCGTTTTGTTAAACAACTGTCAAAATTGACTTTTTGAAACGACATTGGATAACTTTTGTATATCAATCTCGAGCATTAGGATTGTGATACACTATGACCTGACCTAGCTTGATAGACGCTTATTGACCAACATATGTGTCATAACCCGTCCTTAACCATAAGAACGTGTTAGATAACGTATGATTTCATTGCGAGGTATTGACCTCTATATGCGACATTTTTTAAAGAAAAACTGCATATATTATACATTACAAACCATGATCCTTATTTTTGATACAAGCTTTGGACAAAATAAAGATGATTATCGTTTAGCGATAATCTTCGACTTACAAACTTTACAAATGATAATAACAATCCGATTTCTAGCATATTTTACAACACAAGTTCTTGGATATGCAGTCTTATTTTTGACACAAATATGCGTACGCAAGATCCTGCTTAGATTCAACATGATGCAGCGGAAGCTTCTAATTATCACCTGAGAATAGACATGTTTAAAACGTCAACATAAAGTTGGTGAGATATAGGTTTAATGCCGGCAGCGATATAAATATAGACCACAAGATTTCATATATAAACATTTTAATAAAAATATTCTAAGTGGTTGAGCACTTGGTAACCATACTTAACATTTAATCAGGTCGCATATTCCCTTTATTATGAAATCTTACTACACTGTACCAAGTATAGTCACGAAACGAAGTACTGTGCAACCGTTGAATACTGGTCGTCCAGTCCGGTTGGGGTTGTCAGGCCCGATAGATCTATCAACAGGATTCGCGTTTACAATACCGCTGTAAATAATAGTTACCAAGCTACAGGGAAGTATGCCAGTGGTACAACTCAACGTAGAATATATTTTTCAGTTACTTGTGTCCATATCGTAAAACATAAAATACATGTATTCTCATCCCGAAATATTTAGAGTTTAAAAGTGGGACTATATACTCACTGTTGTCTTGAAGATATATATAATTTGACTTGGTCTCCAGTTGATATCACGAACCTATCCATATATAATATATCAATACCTTTTCTTTTTAAACAAACGTCACATATATATACTTGTTATACTTTTAATACTTTGAATAATTCCTTAGTCCGTAGTTAGCAGTTCGTTGTTAGTAATTCAATTTTAATGGTTCATTTTTAGATGTTTAATATACCCGCAATGAAATAAATAAAACCCCCTAACGAAATAAATAAAACCCCATCGTATATGTATTGGTCGAGATTAATCTTGACCCACGGTACCGGTGTTGTCAAATGACGTGTTGCGTACATAAAGTACCGGTGTTGTCAAATGACGTGTTGCGTACAAACATGGGATCTTATGATTAATCTTCTCGTGTTGTTTGCGGTTGATCCTGAACCATATAAAATTGAATTATAAGTACATATATATAAAATATCATGTTATCTTAGAAATATGTGATTTTATTTAATTTTTCCCAATTAATCCCGAAGTTAAACAAGTCTTAGATATCCGATCTCGTTTTGGTCATCGTTTCTTCGTTACAACTCCGTTTTCGTTGATTCAACTTGTCACTTCCTTGGATCGAGTCCCTCTTTAAGACTATGAACTGTAAATACCTTAGTTTGTATTCGAAATCACAGGTCATAGGTCAAACTTTAGTGAAACTTATGAAGTTAATCATTTTCCATCATGTAAACAACCTTAAATGATTATTTTTCTAAAAATACTTATACTTTGAGTTAAATCTTGAAATTTTTATGTGTTATCATATTCATAGTAAAAATCATTTTTCCAGAAAATAAACCTCCAATTCAAAGTTTAAGATGGTTTTTAATTATCCAACCCAAAACAGCCCCCGGTTGCACTCCGACGTCGTAAATTCAGTTTTTAAGGTGTTCTTTGAAAAACCAAGTTATACCTTGTTAAATTAGCATATATTTATGATATATTACAGGTCTTGAAGTATTTTAAAAGTTAAGTTAGAAGGATCTATTTAGTTTGCAAACAAGTTTGAAAACATTCAAACTATGTTCTTGTTGTTAAAATTTTATACCACAAAATAAGATAGCTATATATATATGAATCGAATAAGGTTATGAACATAGATTCTACCTCAAGTTCCTTGGACAAGGTTGCTGTAAAAGAGGAGTAAAAAGCTAGAACCAAAAGGGTGATGGAATTGGATGAAAGATTGGAAGTAAGTTTGTGTTCTTGGAAGGATTTCTTGAAGTGTTTTTGTATGGTTTTCTTATGGTGATTAAGTAAGGTTTTTGAAGCTAAATGATGGGGAAAATGCTTGAAGATGATCAAGTATGAAGTTAAGAGTATTTTGAGAGAGAAATGGAAGTGTAAGTATGAGAAAATGGGGTGAAGAAATGGTGTGCATGCATAAAAACGTTTTTAGGTTATAAAGGAAAAAAAAGATACCTAACTTTGTTTTCTTGCTAAATAATTCATGCTACTTGACAAATGGTTGGTTCCACATGTTTCTTAATCATTTAAGGCTGCTAAGTAGCAGATTTTTATTGGTATATACCAATAGTAAATACATCTAGAAGTTGCGTATGATACGGGTACATATACTCTAGGTATACGTATAGAAATCTTTGAGGAAACGGAACGAGGATTCAAATATAGCTATCTTTTGTAAATACACTTATATTGTTTTATGTATTTAAGTCCTTAAAAAGTGATTAAATACATTACTTATACGATATATGTATAAACATTATAGGTCATAAGTATTTATGTCAAATAACGTTACGTATGGTTATCGTTTTGAAAACTTAAGTTAGTAGTTTCAAAATATACTTATAACTTATTGTTATTAATACAAAATGAGGTATTAAAACATCCTTAGATCATATTAAATATGTATATATACATATATATACACAAACGTATAATTATCATATGTTATATAGTTCGTGATATCATTGGTCAAACTAGACGGTCAAACGTTGTGTAAAACTCATTTCAAAAACATAAGTCTCAACAATTTGGATTGCTTATCATGTTGGTAAGGTTTAATTTATGTAAATATTAATCTTATAAGTATAGAATGATCGAAAAAATGCGGGTCATTACAGTACCTACCCGTTAAATAAATTTTGTCCCGAAATTTTAAAATTGTACCTATTTTGCGTCATCGGGAAACAAGTGTGGATACTTTTGTTTCATTTGATCCTCTCGTTCCCAAGTAAACTCGGGACCCCTTCGAGCATTCCAACGAACCTTAACGATCGGTATGTTGCTCTGCTTGAGCCGTTTAACTTCACGATCCATGATTTCGATTGGTTCTTCGATGAATTGTAGTTTCTCGTCGACATGGATTTCTTCAAGAGGAATGGTGAGGTCTTCCTTTACAAGACACTTTTTAAGGTTCGAGACGTGAAATGTATTATGTACTCCGGCGAGTTGTTGCGGTAACTCGAGTCGATAAGCTACCGGTCCAATGCGTTCGATGATCTTGAACGGGCCTACATATCTTGGGTTCAGTTTACCTCTTTTACCGAAACGTATTACACCTTTCCAAGGTGACACCTTTAGCATAACCATGTCACCGATCTGAAACTCTAACGGTTTCCTTCGGACATCGGCGTAGCTCTTTTGGCGACTACGGGCTGTTATCAATCTCTCCTTAATTTGTACTATCTTTTCAGTAGTTTCATGTATGATCTCGGGACCAATTAATTGTCGATCTCCTACTTCATTCCAATAGATAGGAGATCTACACTTCCTTCCATACAGTGCTTCGAATGGTGCAGCTTTAATGCTCGCATGATAACTATTATTATACGAGAATTATGCTAACGGTAAATACTTATCCCATCCGTTTCCAAAATCGATCACACATGCCCTGAGCATGTCTTCAAGAGTCTGAATTGTTCTTTCACTCTGCCCGTCAGTTTGCGGATGATATGCGGTGCTCATATCCAAACGAGTTCCTAGGGCCTCTTGTAGCGATTGCCAGAACTTTGATGTAAATCTACTATCACGATCGGATATAATGGAAATAGGTATTCCATGCCTTGAAACTATTTCCTTTATATATAATCGTAATAATTTCTCCATTCTATCCGTTTCCTTTATAGGCAAGAAATGTGCAGATTTGGTAAGACGATCAACAATTACCCAAATAGTGTCGTATCTCCAGGCAGTCTTTGGTAACTTCGTGATGAAATCCATGGTAATACCGTCCCATTTCCATTCTGGGATTTCTGGTTGTTGAAGTAATCCTGACGGCTTCTGGTGTTCTGCTTTGACTTTGGAACAAGTTAAACATTCCTCAACATATGTTGCAACGTCTGTCTTCAAATTAGGCCACCAATAATGCGTCTTAAGATCTTGATACATCTTTCCAACTCCAGGATGTATCGAGTATCTTGTCTTATGTGCCTCATTCAATATTAACTTCCTTAATCCACCCAACTTTGGTACCCAAATACGGTTTGCAAAATATCGAATTCCATCTTCCCGCATAACGAGTTGCTTCTCATACTTCTTCATTATTTCATTTCCTATATTTTCTTTAGTAAGTGCTTCTCGTTGAACTTCTTTGATTTGTGAGTTGAGATTCATGCGAATTTTTATGTTCATCGCTCGTACTCGAATTGGTTCTCGTTCCTTTCTGCTTAAAGCGTCAGCCACCACATTCGCTTTCCCGGGATGATAACGAATTTCACAATCATAGTCGTTTATTAACTCGACCCACCTACGTTGCCTCATGTTC